>NW_026068023.1:49546-102510 GCF_014885135.2 Alexandromys fortis | reverse complement strand
AAAAAAAAAGAAAAAAGAAAACCCTAATCAAATGGAAAGAAAACTCTAATAAAAAGGAGCATTATAATTCAAGTACTGCTTATACTATGTGGGGAGTTGAAGCTAGCTTGGGCAGTTTAGAGTGATCTTGTTCCGCATCCATGATTATTTGAGCAATACAAGCTGGTCTTAATGAGATTTTGAAAAAACACTCAAAGTTGAATGTGTAGAAAAATAAGAATGATCTGGGAATATTTTGCACATGAATATGATCAAAGTGTGCTATAAAAAATTCTCAAAGAACCAATAGAAATAAAACAGATATCAAATAGGGTCAGGGATCTAGCTGGCTTAGTGCTTGTCCAGTGCACACAAGGTTCTAAGCACAACTCACAGAACAGCAAATAAAACACAATGAGCCACCTATTGTATAATATCAGGGACTGAAATACTGTGAAAGGTAATTTTGACACAGCATTTAGTACTACAAGAAAGAAACTATTGCAATATGATTGTAGACTGATAAAATATTCCTGTGCCCAGAAAAGTGTAAATTCTAGATGGCAACTATATTTGAATGCTGAAGCTATTATTCTTTTATGGCAACATCAAGAAATTTAAAAAATAACCATGTACTTGTCTGTACAAAAAAGAAACATTTTGTATCTATCCTTTTTTTAAAAATATTATTTTTCTTACAGAGTTAAATGGCCATAGTAAAAGTCTGCTTGCAAGCATTGGAATAAGTTTTGTAAAGGATCATTTTGTAACATGGATTCCCTAACAGAAGAATTTTTTGTGAGGTAAGGAATGGGTTGACACAACCAACTGCAGCTATTGTATTCCAAAGGTATTACAACATAAGACTTTTTTCCATAAACTTCGGAAACTATTCTGAATTAAATGTCACTAAGCTTCAAGGCAATTTAACACTTTTGATAGGTGTGAATTGTAGACTTGAGTGAAACCCACTTTTAAAGAACAAATATCAAACAGTGTTCCATACTTGGGGGCATTTCTTTTCAAGGTACATAGTCATCACTTAAAAAAAATTTTAGGTGTTTTGCTTACATGTATTTGTATGGCTCTGTGTATGTGTGCTCATGCACAGTATAAGAAGAAGCCAGAAGAGGGCATCGATCCACTGGGACTGGAGTTAATAGATATGAACCACAATGTGGGTGTTGGGGATCAAAATTCGGTTCTTTAGATGAGCAACCAATTCATGTTAACCATTTTTAACCATCAGTCCATCTCTCCAGTCCCCCACTTGGGGCATTTGTTTGTTTGTTTGTTTTTAACAAAAATAATGTTTTAACAGGCACTTCAATTGACTAAGTATAAATTGTCTTTGATTTTAGTGGGTTTTGTTTTATGTTTTATTGATTCCTTGGTACTTGAAGATCAAGACCCAAGAAAAGGACTTTGTAAGTAGAGCTTCTGATGTAGTCAGAACATATATAAAATGTATATCCCTAGGCAAAGTATATGAGTATAATATCACAGATATTGTGGGAAAAAATAATAATTGGCCATTGAGTTTTTACCAAATAGACATAGAACTGATTATTAGAAGATGAGAAACATTTGATGACTGTAGAAGCTGGAGAGAATAGATGATCATTTGAAAGAGCAAAAAATGTGCTTAAGAACCTAAGTTGGTTATATATGCCTCTAATTGTAGCTATTAGGAATCTAAGGTAATAGGTTGTCAAGTTTGAAGTAAGACTGGGAAATTTATTTAGCTTGGCCCTGAAAGATGATGATGTAGTTCAGTAGTGGAGCACTTGCCCAGCTGATTCTCAATTACGAGTTCAATCCTAGTACCACAAACACATACAAAACCAGAAAAATGAATGCACTTAAGAACTTACATGCTAAGTACTTTTCCTGGAAGATTTGTACTTTTCTATATAGGGGTTTTTGTGTTGTGTAAAGGAGGAGATGAGAACTAGTTGGGATTATGTACTTAATTTTACTCTGGAAGCTGGAGAAAATATAGCAACTAATACTTGTATCAGAAGCTCTTAAGCCAGTGTCTTAGGGTTTCTATTGTGCAAAAAAACACCATGAGCAAAAAGCAAGTTTGGGAGGAAAGCATTTATTCAGCTTATACTTCACAGCACTGTGTCTCACTGAGCAAGTCAGCCCAGTAACTCAAACAGGGAAGGATTCTGAAGGTAGGACCTGATATAGAAGCTATGAAGGAGTGCTGCTTACTGGCTTTCTTCCTCTGACTTGCTCATCCTGCTTTCTTATAGAATCTAGTACCACCATCCCAGGGATGGAACCACCCACAGTAGTCTGGGCCCTCCTCCATCAATAACTAATTAATAAGATGCCTTACAGCAAGATCTTATGGAGGCATTTTCTCAGTTAAGGTTCCCTCTTTTCAGATAATTCTTGTGTGTCTGTGAAGTTGATATAAGACTAGCCCAAGACAGGTTTGGGCATCTGGATATTTCCAAATTGTCATGACCGATTTTAATATGCATCTGGGAGTAGTAACTATTAAAGAGTGAGTGATCATGAAATGGGGTTATCATGTATTTACTGGAGAACATATTGCATTTCCTCAAACCTTGAAAGATTTTGGAATACTGCTGCATTCATTCCTAGATAAGAGGTTGGTAGGATAGTATGAGATTAGAGAAGAGAGTTAGTAGACTTATCTTAGACATGATGAGTGCCCTGAGAGCCATATTTTAGAATTGTTTCATAGTTTTTCTCAGTTTCCCCTGATGAAATCAGCTTATACATAATAAATGATAAATTATTGTCAGATGTACACATAAATATAAAATCATATTTTATAAAGTATAATTGTATATAAATCATTGTCGCCTCAATATTTTATGTGCCACTATATAATTATTAAGAGCACAGAATTTATATATGATCCTATATTATAATTTCTATATGATGCTACAAAACAATTTTATACATCTTTTAGATGATTATATAATACTGCATATGTTAATATTGGAGTAAATATTAAAAGTAAAAGCTGTCAGATTATATCTTGATACCAGAACAACTCATAATTTCTAAATATGATATGCTTTCTCAATGTATTTAGAAAAACTGGACAATTTGAAATTCAGTTTTTAACCAACAATAAAATTATGTATATGAGATTTTAAAAAATTTTCTCATTATGGCATATAATTTATTATATTATTGTTATTTCAGTGTTTTACGGTTAGGCAGGAGGTTTAGAGGTCCTAAGCCAGCCTAGACTTGGTTTCAAAATGTATTTGTATTTTCCAAGGCAGGTCACATGACCAGGAGCAATTGGTTGACACTAAACCAATTCCCTTTTTTTGTTTTTGTATAGTTTTTATATTTTTGTCTTACTGCTTTTTGTTTGTTTGTTTGTTTTGATTTTTGTTTTGTTTTTGAGAGAGAAAAAGAATGTAATTGTGGATGGGTAGGGAGGTGAGGAGGAGCTTGGAAAATAAATGTATTTTTTAAAACTTAAAAAGTATACTAACACCCCAACAAAATAGGTGTTTTTATTGTGTTTTGTATGTGTATGCATAGATACATGTATCTATACATGCATGTGTTTCTTTCTATTATGTATATAGATACACATATGTGCATATATATATATACACACATATTTTCCTAACCTTTCTTTTTTTTTCATGAATACAGATTTTATTTCCTAACCTTTCTTATTTGCATACATACCCTCACACAAAACCAAAGTCATCTTTTTTAAAGACTTTTTTCACCTCGAAATAATGCTATAACTTTGTGGATGGTGTATCAGTGTGTGTGTGGTGTATCTATACACTCCGCCTTGCTGAAGTATGTGAAGACAGAGATCAGTGTTAGATGTTTTCCTCTATCATTGTCCTCCCTGTTTGGAGGCAGCATCTCTCACTGAATCTGCAGTTTCTCTTTCTACCCTTCTGACTGACCAGGGGGTGGTACCCCATCACCTACCGCAGCTACATTGGTTATAGGAGTGTACTGTGATGCCTGACGTGTAACTTAATTACTAGGAATCTAAATTTAGGTCCTTAATCTTGCAGCGCAAGCATATTACCCATTGAGCTATCTCCCAGCTCTGTTAATAAGGTTTTCTCCCATATTTTTGACTGTTGTGCATTTGATAAATGTAAGGAGTTGATTATACAACTTTACTGGTTTCTCTACCATAGCATTTCTTTAACTTGAGCCTCCAAAGAGATGTGGTACCTATTCCCACCTCAGTCTTTGATAGACATTTGTGATACTTTAAACTTTGAGATGATACTACGCTTTGATTCTTTACTGCTATAATTTATGATCTTTGAGAGATGTTCTTAACTCACTTTTTTTTTTAAATTTAAAGTGAAAATCCTGATGTGGAGGAGCAAACCAAGGAAGAAACTGAAAATAATGTAGAGAAACCAGACAGTCAACTGGTAAGAGAAAATTATCTTTAATTAACACCTAATAAATTATTAATGAGTTGATTGCATTGTACGTGAAGATACAATTAAAAGTCTAGTTATAAAATTTTTAGTAAGTCATTTTCTGAAAAAGTCAATTGTTCATTCTTAAGTCATTCTTGGATGATTGCTGCTGTATGTGAAGGATATTCTAATCCTCATGAGCAGTGTAAATCCATTGAAAATTGAATTTATCCAGAAACATCTGAACAATCGTGATTCATTTGTTAATGTTTTTTTCTTTGTAATACTATGGATGAAACTATACTAGGCAAGGACTTTATAACCTCCTAACCTCATTTATCTATGAGAAGGAGAATTCAAACAAAATCAAGCTGTGTGTGTGTGTGTGTGTGTGTGTGTGTGTGTGTGTGTGTGTGTGTGAAGGAAAAGACACATCCAGAATTTTATCAAAAAGTTTTATTGGCTTATTTCTGAAACCAATTCTCTTCATTTTATTATCTTTAATGTTAGAACTTGTAAGTGGATGATAATTAGCCTGAGTTATATATTAATTTAAAACTTTTATTGACATGAAAGACTGGAGAGATGGCCTAATGGTTATGAACACTTGATGTTCTTGCAAGGGTATAGATCCAGTTTCAGGACCCATGTGGAAATCCACAACTGTCTGTAACTTCAGTTCTAGAAGATCTCATGCTCAATTCTTTCCTTTGTGTACATCAGACACACACAGTGCCCATACATACATAAAGGGAAAGCATGCTTTCTTAAAAAAATTTATTTATTTATTTATTTATTTAATCTTTTTGGTTTTACGTCTAGCATTTCTTTGGAAGGTTTTATAGTAACATATTAGGAAAATACCCATTATAGCATGAGTTTATCAATAGAAAATATTTCAGAATAGTTATAATATGTTCCAGTATACATAGGTTATACAGTTGAGTAAAGGTAGGAACCAGGGTTATTAGATCCAGAAAAAGCATTTCTAAATAAAAATTAGGACTATAAAATTAAGAAAAGTTAGACACTGTGTCTTTCTTATTTTTGTGATAAGACATTGTAACATAGGCAACATAAAAAAGAAAGCATTTAATAAGGGCCAGAGTTTCCTAGGTGTGTCCATGACCATTATGGCAGGAAGAATGGCAGCTGCTAGAATTAGAGAGTTTACATTTTGTGTCAGAACCAGGTAGCAGAGAGTGGCACATCGCTTCCAACAAGGCTACACCTCTTAATTTTTCCCAAACAGTTCGACAAACTGGAATATTCAAATACATGAACCTTGGGAACCATTCTCATTCAAAACACCATGCACTACAACCTCAATTTGGATTATATGTTAAATAAACTTTCTTAAAATAATCAGGCATAAAATATTTTGACAACAAAGTTTAAAATGTTAAAATTAACATAAATATATAACATCCATGACATTTTCTTAAGAAGTATTTATTAATGTCATAATCAGGTCTATGTATAAATGTGTTAACCGTATCAGAATCCTTAGTAACTTCTGCTGATAGATTTGATCTTTAATTTGACATAATTGTACCACAGGTGATAATTATTCCTTGTAAGGTTTTTAAAGCTCTTTTGTGGGCTTTTAAAAAAAAACTTTTGAAAATTTCAAGTAAAAGATTCTATAAAAAATATTTGGCAGTTTCTAACCTTATTTTTAAAAGACATTGGATGTAATTGTCATTCATGAAGTACTGTAAAATATAAGGTGTATCAGTTCTTCATAATGGTTAAGAATGGAATAATAATTGTGAGACTCAGCCCTACAAGAGAGAGTAAAGACAGTGTCACAGTGGGCTTCATTTATTCTTAATTGCTTTTCTGTCTAATTCTTGTTTTGCTAAGAATCCAAGAATTAAGTATCTCATACTTGGGCATTTTTAGTAACTAAGCTCTTTCTAGGTCTGTAATAAGCTTTTTGTTCTGATTTTTAGAAACTAACCATGACACCATATTCTCGAAGTTTCCCTTGTGAAGAACTGCCATCTGTTAGCTCTGTCTCTTTGTCTGTCTCTTTTCTCCACTGGTTCTTCACAACTATTGTTAGTAAATATCTATCAGGGTTTGGCTGTTTACTTATTAGTTAACTATTAATGATGACTATATTAAGTCTGTAAATAAAATTATTAATAATTGATCAGTTCTGACTAAGTTGAAAAAGTCTTTCTCTTTGTTTTTCATATAATTTTGAAACTTAAGCCATTTAATCCATGGTCTAGAAAGAAGCTGAAAGATCATCATATCATTTAATAAACAATGGTTTTCCTACTTAGAACAATCTGTATAATATAAGTCTTGGGGAAGCAGAAATGGTCTTATTCTTACATTTTATGGTTCTGACACTTCACCTCTATATTCTTACATTTTATGGTTTGACACTTCACCTCTATATGTGAAAGAACTTTGCCCCCTTTTTAATGCTTTGGTGATTTTTGTCACTAAAATAAGTGAAACTGTATTATGTGTATTTTAATAAATTAAATGTCTTGTAGGACAAAGAGAAAAAGGATATACATACAGATCTTGACCCTCTTAACCCATTATTAGAAATACAGAAGCTATTAAATGCAATCAGTGCTCTACCCAAAGGTTTGGTCCCTAATGTTGAAAAGTTCATACAAGAAGACTTCTCCTTCCAGACTCTGCAGGTAACATCATTATTTCTCCGTAGTGCAGATGCACATTGATGTATGACTTTTAAAGCTAGATGGTGTAATCAGAGTCTTAAAATCTCCATCTGATGCATATCGAAGGTTTGCTGTCAACTTTGACTGTGGACTTATTACCAAAAGATTTAAAAGTCATCGTAGGGAACATAGGTTTTTGTAGTAAACAATAAAGCTTAGTGTTGATTATGATTCAACAATAATATAAATGTGACACTTCTGGCGAGGGACTACTTTGTTTTTTGTTTTCCTAATTTGAAAAATATTGACAAGTTTTTTTTTAAAAAATTCAATATCTAAATATTTGTATTTGTTGATAAAATTAATTCCATACAGAATGTTTAGTAGATTGGGGCATTAAAAAATTTTTCTTCTTTTGATCATTTTTCATCTGAGAATTTTTTACATCACCCCAGTATATAATATACACATCAAATAGTTACTACCAATAAAACATAGGAAATTTATTCTATGTAGATGTAATTTGACATTTATTAAAGACAATAGCAAATTTGTATACTAATAAGGTTGATGTTAATTTTTACACAAAGAATTAAATGTTGGCAGAATATTTGTTTTTGTAGGATGTAGTGGAGATTTGCCATAGTTAAAAAAATACATTATTCTTTTTTGGTATTTGTGTTTTTTACACAAGATCTCACTATTTAGCCCCAACTGTTGAGGTACTCTGTATGTAGACCAGACACATCTCCAACTCACAGAGATTTACCTAAGTCGGCCTTCTGAGTATTGTGATTAAAGGCATGGAGGGCCATGCATGGCTGTATTTTTATTTTATAATTATCAGTTGAGCATGTAGAAAATAGACACAGAGAGCAGAGGCTGTCAGTATTCTGTCCACATCAGAAGTTGAACTTTCTGAGAGTAGGATGCTAACCTTAGCCTCCTTTCTTGCTTAGCCATGCATTCACTCTGTTTTCTCTAGATGTAAGGCTGCTGAAAGCTCTCCTGGTATCTCAGACAAAGAAATGTTTACCTGTGCTAGAAAATAGAAGGGGTTAGAAGAAAGTGGGATTGGACTTTTCTCTAAAGTAGTAAAACATGTTGCTGACTTAATAAGACAAGGAGAAAAAAATTATTTATTTATTCATTTGGAATTTTTAAGGAAATACCTGCTGAGGAGATTAATCAGACTGGTTAACATTAGCATAATAAATATGTAAATAGTGTATATTGCTAAAGTAATTTAAAAAATACTTGTCTTTAACAAGGAAGGATTATACACTTTTTGTATAATATGTTAGAAATCCCAACTTAAAGACATTTTCACCTCACTTATTCTCCACAGAGGGAAGTTTCATCTAATAGCCAGACTGGGGAAGAAATTGTTCCTGCTTTAACATTACAGTTTTTGATAACACAACTGGAAACAGCACTTAGAAACATTCAAGCTTCTAATTGTACTGTGAGTATTTTATATTGAATGTTTGAAATGGGAGAACAGCAACATGTGCCTATTTGTATTTTCTTAGATTAAAAGACACTTGAATAGTGGAACTGGGCATTCCAGTTTATAAACAGTAATGAACTTCAGAAAATGATTCAGATGCAGAAATATAGCTACATAAGGAGTCCAAAAATGTTGAACAAAGAATAGGGTGATGGTCATCAAGGTAGGGTACAGGGGAAGAATTGAAAGATGTTGGTCAAATTATATAAAATTCATTTAGTTGTGAGGGAGAATGCTTTAAGAGAGCTGTTATACCTTGTTATTATAGTTAATAGCAACATAATGAATTTTTAAGAATATTGAGATTATAAATTTTTACCACAAAGTGGTAAGTATATAAAGCCATTCATGTATAAATGGTCTTGATGTAGTCATTATACAATGTATATGTAATTCAAATATTGTTGTATAAATAAATATGTGGACATTTGTCAATGTGAAGAAAGAAAAAACCCTAATGTCTCCTTTTCCTGACTTATTAGCCTCTTCTGCTGTTATGTGGTGCCCTATTGTCTCTGAGGAGCACTACTTCCTTTTATTCATCTACCACCTCTGTCTCTAGAGTCTTTCTGCTCTGCTCACAATGATCCTGGAATCTTAGGAGAAGGGAATTTAATATAGATGCCCCCTTAAGTGCTGAGCATCCCACAGTCTCTTCTTTGTACTTTGGCCCATTGTAGATCTTTGTGCTAATCACTTTCCACTGCAGATACAAGTTTTCTTTGATGAAGGTTGAGAGATGCATTAAATTATGATTATTATGATAGTTCATTAGGAGTTATTTTAATACTGTCCATTTAGGAGTGTAACAGTAGTAGGGCCTGAGACCTATCTAGTCACAAGTCTATCTAGCCTGTGGTGCCAGAGATAGATTTTATCTTATGGAGCAGAACTTAAATCCAGTAGGAAAGTTGTTGGTTACTTACATGATGCCCATGCCACCATTGCACTAGTAGGTATTGTCTTGCCATGCCAGACATTATAGTAGTTCATAGAATTCACACGTAGGAAACATTAATAATTACTTTCTCCTCCAGTAGTGTGTACAACACCTCCCACAACTTTGAAAGAAGTTTCTAGGTCTGTTCAGTTTGATATCTCCATGCTCTGCTACTTAACATCTGTGACATATTGTGTCTTCAACAATACCATAACGTTCTGGAGAATAACCAATAGCAGTGGCAATGCCTATAATGCGTAGGGATCGATAAGAACTCATTCGCCAACAACATGGAAAAAGATAACTCATTCCTGGCACTGGGTTTTTTATTTATTTGCCTGTAGTGTCTTATAGGGGTTTTTTAATAACTAGAATGTAACATTATTTTAAAAAGAAAACATTTTTTGAAAGTCTAAATGTAATGTAATAAATTTTAATTGAATTTGCTTTTATCTTTAATCAAGTTTTTTTTGTGGACAATTTTACCAAATGAAAATAACATGCATTTCTATGGTTATTAGCAAATAATGAATAATAAAATGAAAATTTGCACTATTTTTAGTAATTATTAAATAGGTCAAGGACTTCTAAGTATCTCTGTCAAACTGAAAAGTAACAAGGTGTAAATAACCAATTAACATATTTTTGTAGGTACACCAAATTAATATTGATTATTACTTGACATTACTGTTTTTGTATGGAGTAGCACTCACTGAAAGACGAAAGAAAGAGGTATGTAGCATGTATTACTTACCTTATAAATCTTTTATACTCTTTAGCTTAACTGTAGCAGTTGAAAGTGCTGATCCAAAAATAAAAACATTTGAAATTGAAGGCATTCTGTAAGTTTTCTGTCATATATTTATATTAAATAAATAAATAATAAATAATAATAATAATGTCGAAATTACAACTTATGTTGTAATTTGAAATAAAGGGGAACTTAACATTAGTTTATATTTCAAATATCTATCTTGAGGCTATTTTTGTCTGTTAAATGATTCTTATTTTTATACTTAGTAATATATATTAATCTGTTTCAAATGCAGCTTAGTCTCTTTTTCTTAATCTTACTCTGATGAATTAAGAGTTTTACCTCAATTTTTTATTTTGCCAAATTAAAGTGAAACCAATTGAATAGAAATCTGGACATTAACTAGAAATCTTCCTTTTCTTTTAATTGTTTGTCTTATTTTTTGCAGCCTTGATAGCCTTTATCTTTGCTTTTTACCAGTCCTTGCTCTTTACTAAATTTTATCACACACACATGCAACTGAGGCATCTCTTGTTAGAACTAATTCTAATCTTTAACTGCAATTTTATATTGTGTTTTTCTCCTTAGAAGAAACTATACCTATGGTCAGGAGTCACCCACTTCCATTTTGAAAAGCTCAACATATTATTCTCTGATGAGAATTTAAAAAAAAAATTATTACATTCTGATAGTGTTTATACCTGCTTTTATTTGGCAGACAATTTTGTACCATTCCATATTCAAAAATTGTCACAATTTCCCTTTGAAATGGTTAAAAATGTAGTTATGTTTTTCTGCTTGTTAGCTCTGTTAAATGCCTAGTAACTCATTTTTACAATCAATTTCAGATATGTTAAAATTATGGATATTAGCACATACATAATCAGATGATTGCATCATTATTCTTTTCTTAACCTCTTAGCCATCTCTCCAGTCTGAATTCTTAAATGTGTTCTAAATTTTCTATTTGTGGAGTGAATATCTAATGTAAAAGAAAAAGGCATTTTTTACACAGCCAACCGAATCTATTGTGTCACTACAGGACTTCATAGAAGCTGAAAATAAATTTCTAGTGATGAAGATGGTGATCCAAGAAAATGAAATTTGTGAAAACTTTATGACTTTATCTTATTTTGGACGTGGTTTACTTCGATGCGCTCAGAAGAGGTAAGCATTTTCTTTAGGTGTATCTTCACTGGTTGCCTTTCATTATTGTAAAGTAGGAATCACATTTACACTGGATACCATTGTTCATAAAATCTATAGTCTCAGAGTTTTCTTTTCTTCTTTCTAATTCCTGGTAGTTAATAATTCCATTTGCTTGGTAATACTTAATGTGGAACCTAACAGGCCTTGGCAGTGTGAAGCAGCCCATCATCAATGTTAGTAATATGGGCTTAGAATATGACGACCTGGATTCAAATACATTTTTTTCTACCACTTACCCTAAGAAACTTAGTTTTGCTAAGCCTGATTTTTCTGATATCTAAAATGTAACAAAGATTAATAGCTATATCATAAACATTTTATGTGGTGAATAACAGTGCCTAGTTCATGATAATTGATAATTGTAGTTACTGACATTCTCACCACTGAGTTTTTTAAGTATAAGTGACCTGAAACAGAATTGGAAGGGAGTTCGCATGTCTAATCCCTGCAATAAGAAGACAGAAGCAGTAGGATAATGAGTTCAAGGTCAGCCTAGGCCATAGAGTGATACTCTCTCCTAACAACTTAAAGCAAACAAATGAAAACAAGCAAGTTGAAAGGTCCAAGTACTGAGTGTTGAGAATGCTAGGTATCACGTATTTTAGGAAGGTGAAATTATAGAGAAACTAATGCAAATTCTTTGTTCACTTCCTCTATGGATATTCATAGCTTTTGTAGCATCAATCATTTATTTGATTTATCTTAAGCATCTATCCAAGGATTGTGCTTGGTCCTAGGGATACAGTACTTTATAAAACATGATACAGAACTAAAAGTATTGTGAAACATGTAGGTTAATCAAGTAATCATTCAAAATATCCAGTAATGAAGAATGAAACATGTTTAAGAGCTGTGGAGGAAAACAGAGTGAGTAATTCAAGTACTTATTGGTACTCCAAAATGATCTAGAAAATCAGCAAAAATCTAAAGATACAATTGTTGGCTGATAAATAAGGGATAACTAGGAAAGGGGATGCTGCTGGCAAGAATTATTGCAGACCTAAAACTACCATGTAGATAGTGGTTTATTTTGTTTCGGATTTTGTTTCTATCCTGTGGCATGGCTCTTGTGTTAGAAAATCAGAGTCTTCCCACTTTCTAGTCACTGAGTCTGGCTAGAATGACATCATCAGTGTCCCAGTGTTAGTATGATGCTTTGCAGAATGTAAAGATCCAAATGGAAAGATGATTCACTGATAGTCAGATACTTAACATAAATCAATTCAAAGATGTGTACCTTTCCTGAGAAAGGCAAACTACTTTTTCTTCTCTCTTGATTGGTCTTCTATATCATTGACACAAAAAACTCTTTAAATGGCAGAATCATCACTTTCTAAGTTATTTTTCTATATTTCAACTGTTTCTCCATCAAGTTCATTTATAGAAACTTTGGTTGTAGTTTTGACTCACGTGATTAAACAAACCAACTTATCAAAAATTATAATATTCAATACAACTAATGTTGGAATAAAATAAAAGTAAACAAAAACTGTTGGTCGAGTAGCAGAAATAGTAGATCTTGAAAGCTAACAAGTAGAAGGAGCATGACTATGCATTCTTCTTCCCTGGACTATAGAGGAGCTTATCAGAGTTAATGATGCCCTTTATACTTCTTAGTGCATTAGTCAGTGTTTCTTCCAGGAACATTGCTTGTGATTGCTGTATACAGCACAACTCCAGGAACAGACATGACTCAGGCATTGAGGGAATAAAAAAAAAAAAAATAGGAAGACACATGGACCAAAACTGGGATCAGGTGGTCTGGACTCCTGGCTGGAGAAACCACAAAGCCCTGGAAAATAAGCATGTTTATTATATAGATCTGAACAAAGAGGCAGAATTATTACATACAGCTGAACAATGAGGTAGAGTTACTACATAATAGTAATAGTTCAGATAATCAATGACATAAGGGTTTTTTATGTAGCTGGATCAAGGAGACAGCTTTAGCTAATGTCAGTAGGAGTAGTCTCTACAGTGGAACATTCTTTAGACTGTAAGTGTCCAAAGGGAGGAAACTACGTTGCACATTTTCTACACGCAATTGTCAGCACTCACACTTGTCCTCCAAGGAAGGTTTTGCCATTTTTTTGAGTCTGTAGCTATAGGATCTTTGACAGGATCATGACCAAATTCACTCAGGGCTTTTTACACTCCCAAAAAATGATAGGTTCTGTGTTCTTACAGAGCAACTCTGTTAGAACCCTTTGAACCTCCTGATTCTTTTAATACTATACCAAGAAATTTCCAGCCTTTGTACCTCATTTACTGTTGACCATAATTGTATCAAGTTTCTGAAAGCATGTTAGGATTGGCTTCAGGTGTCCCTGCAAGAATAGTGAATCATTAGATGGGCAGTGGTGGCGCACACCTTTAATCCCAGCACTCAGGAGGCAGAGGCAGGTGGATCTCTGTGAGTTTGTGGACAACCTTGTTTACAAGAGTTAATTCCAGTACAACTAGGGCTGTTACGCAGAGAAACCTTGTCTCACCCCCCCCCCAAAAAAAAGAATAGTGAATCATGACTTGTATGTGAGTTGTCCTATATCCGTATCCACTTCCTCATTAAGGCTTGTGTTTTTCCTTGGTTTCACATTCTTAGGATCTACTTCCATGTTTCTTTCATATCAGTCATGTTGGACAATTACTAGATGAATATATATGTCTTTTATTCTTCCTGGACTTGGTCTTTGATTTTCATCTTGGGCCATTATGTCTGATCCTAGCTGTCATGGTCCAAGGGCAGTGAGTGAAGAGAGAAAAATCTGAAGAAGATAGTCTTGTTCTCTTGGGATATGCATCTCTGATGGTATTTTTTAATGATCTCTAAATAATGGGGGGGGGGCAGCTGTATTCTAAAAAGGAAGAAGAAATCCTTCCTAGTCAAATTGGTAAACAATAATTTATGCACTTGTAATTTCTTTTCTTTTTTTTTTTTTTTTTGCTTTTTCGAGACAGGGTTTCTCTGTGGTTTTGGAGCCTGTCCTGGAACTAGCTCTTGAAGACCAGGCTGGTGTCGAACTCACAGAGATCCGCTTGCCTCTGCCTTACACTTGCAATTTCTGAGCACATTCACTTACATATCCTCATTTCAGATATCTAGGTCTATTTATTCATTATCAAACCCCTAATTTTAGAATAGTAGTCCCGTTGAGGCTCAGCCTGAAGTCTTATTGCAGGTGCTTTACCTTTTATTATAAAATTCAGGCCTCAGTTTTGACATGGTATAATATTAGAATTCTTTAAATTATCATAGCATAGTATTCTTCTAGCTTTTACAGAGTGTCCTGATTTGATAATAGCCTGTCAAGGCTGTGCATTTCTTTACTTTTATACTTTGCCCTATCTTCTAATTAAATTTGACCCTTAATTTCAGCACACATTGAAATGAGAATCAATTTAAATGCTGCCTTAGAGGCCTTCTGGCTTTCAAAGTGCATGCTAAACTTATAGTTGGCTGACCTATACCTGTCATTCTCTTTCTTTAAGGCCTCCAAGACAGTTAACAAAAGCCAACCAACTCTACAACCCCTTTAATTACCATGGCCCCCATACTGTTCAAGCTTGAGCTACTACATAACCTAGTGCCTCCCCTCCTACCTGTATTTCATCCCAGTCTACCACAGGTGAGAGTCCTAGTATTTGTATTTCTACAGCATGCCAGAGGTTATCACCACCTTCGTTGGGTTTCTGGTTCCCTCATTGATAAACTATATAGCACCTGAGTCCAGTTCAAACTGACATTTACTTTAAACTGCCTTGCAGGTATAATGGAGGACTACTAGAATTTCACAAAAGCTTGCGAGAAATAGGAGATACAGATGATGATTGGTTTGACGTAGATCCTACAGATGATGAAGATTTTCCTACAACTTTCAAAGTAAGAAATTATTAAAAATAGTTCACAACTTTTGACAACTCAAAGTAATCTTTAACAAGTAACCTTAAAATCAAGTGTCTAATATTCTATAATACATTATTTTGTTGGCAATATTTTTTGTGTGTAAGAAAGAACCTTAATTTTATTACCTGGTGCAGAATGTGAGCACATTTTAGATTAAAAAAAAAGGAATCACTGTCACCATTTTCAAGATACAAAGACGAGTAGCTTAACTAGCCTAATATTTGTCTTTTAAAAACACATGTTTAATAATTAAGTTTTTCATATAATTGTATTTGCTATTTTATTTTTGGTTTAATTTGCAAATTAATAAATCATTTGGTTAGAAAATACCTCCTTTATCTGTAAAGAAAAATTAATTTTACTCCTTTTTATTCAAATGGAGAAATTATTCTTCTCTCCCTTTTAATTGCTTCTCTATATACATATGGATGTACACATTAATAATTTCCTGCATGTTTATTAAAATTGGTATAATACACCAAGTTTTACTCTGTGTTTACTAGTATGTATTATTGAATATATAGTCTAACCTAAAACTTTGCAGGTTTTTCATTCTTACATAAAATTCTCTTTGTATATTCTGATAGCATTTTGTTAGAATAACATTTATATGGTAGACTCATGAAGCCACTGCTATTGCATGATAAAGGTGCTGATGGTTGTTTCTTCACTTCCTCTTAGTACAGAAGACGAGTGTATATTCATTATAAAGAATGAGAGCTTCTATCTCCCCAGACCTTCTGACAGTTTTAATGCAAAGCCATTGCATTGCTTTGTTTAAAGTGGAAATAGCCCTGTGTTTCTCTTGGTAGATATTTCAAGAGCAAATCTTTCACTAAACTTTTACTTTAAATCTTTTTGAATAATTACATTTTATTTTGTCTTTAAAGCTAATAGCATCCCTGAAAATCAAGAGGCATATTGCATAGAAGTTCAAAATCAGGTTTCGGTTGTCAGAACTGAAAGGATAAATTTTATAAACTTCCATTCAGAATGATGTATTTTAATATACATTTATGAGTAATCAGTAGACTGATTATTTTGTGCCACTGTCAAGATAAAAAGGACTTTTAATGGACTTAACTAAATAATAATTTTGTATATTTTTAAAGTTTTCATATTTGTTTTTATCTAAACAGTCCCTAATTGTTTTTTTTAATTTTTTTTACTGTTTTCCTCCCTTCAACCATTTTCCTTACTATTCAAACTTTTAGTTTCACTTTATTTCATACAAAGAAGTTTATAAAGGCAATTTTATTGAAAAATATTAAAAACTAAAGACTTAAACGTCCAGTTTTTGCTTCATTGTCTGCATCTCTAATTTATGATCTTTAGATAGCCTTTTTCCCCCCTCCTTACTTGAAAGCTTTCCTAGTATTTAAATTTTTTTAGGTATTGTCTTGCCCTTCCTGTATAACATTGTGGGACTAGAGAGCTCTCTTATATAGATTTCATCTCCTTTAAGTATACATATGCTCTCCCATCTCCCATTCACACACCTCTCCCATCTTACTGAATTTTGTTAAATTGGCCTCACCCTGGGGATGATTTTTATCTTTCTCTTTTCTGTGTAAAATTCTATGTCTCAGAACTGAAGTTTTACATGTTAGGCCTTCTTTCTTGTTTTGACTGGTGTAACTTCAACACGAGCTTAAGTGCTTAATAGGGAGCTAAATTTTTTGAAATCTTTTAATTCTCAAAATAATCTATTTTTGTGAACTTTATATATGCCTTGCCTAGACATAGAATTGTAGGTTCAAATAATTTTTCCATCATTAAAAATTTTTTCTGGTGCGTGGAGAGATTGTTCAGTGGTTAAGAACACTGGCACTTCTTCCAGAAGACCCAGATTTAATCCCTAGACCCGACAGCAGTTCATAACCATCTATAACTCTAGTCTCAGGAGATCTAGTGCCCCTTCTCTGCCCTCCATGGGGAATCTACACAAATGGTATACAAACATAATACAGGACAAACAGCTTAACACATTACATTTTTATCCATTATTTTCTATCCTTTGACCTTATTTTTAAAAAATCTGATGTTAGTCTGATTTTTAGCTTTTTACATGTAACCTATTTTACTTTTTCCATTTTCTTTTTAAGAGTTGTTAAGGATAAATTCTCAATTTTTTTTTATTGTTTTGATGTTTATTAGTCATAGTCTTTGCCCTATGAATAGACTAATTCGCTAATATTACTACTTTTTTGAGTGTTTTTTGTTGTTGTTGTTACTGGTTTTGTTGTTGTTATTTTGGTATATCTTCTGTCAGATTTTTGTAAAATTTATATATATGTTGTTACGGTTCATTAAATAACCTGTAAAGGGTTACTTTTCATATTGTATATATTCATAGTATATTGTTACTATTTGTTATAACATATTCTCTCTAAAAGATATTAAGGCGCTTGTCTAACTCAAATAATATAATGTAATTTGCTTAAAGTTAACTAGTTTAAAATGAGAAAATTTATTTCATGCTATGACTTGGCATTGGAGAAATATTTCTGTATCATTCTTCTGCCCACTGTGCCATTAATTGTCATATTGCACCATTTTAGTAGTTCCACTGTCATTGTGTTTTGATTGGCTCCAATTCTGATATAAATATGTATACAGTTCCTGATAAGAACATACCATGGCTTAGAATATGGAAGAGATATAGAGTTTCAAACATAGACTTGTCTACTTTCTATCTGTAAGATATCTATTTTTTCCTAGTTTAGGGCTTTTCTATTTATTTACTTTGGACTGAATAAATAAGTTGTGTTACTATTATACATACGTGCATACACAAACACAGAGTAATTTAAAATGGGATCCTTGCATATGTTACTTAAGGTAAATCTTGGATATGTTTCTGGCTTAATTTATTATAGATAATTCACAAGAGTATGTGTTTTTAAATTCTAGGATGTTCTCAATAATTTTATCCAAACAACTGAAAGTAATATAATGAAACAGACCATTTGCAGTTATCTTGATTGTGAGCGCTCTTGTGAAGCTGACATTTTAAAGAACACTAACTATAAGGTAACATAATTATCAGTTAACGATTTTAAATGTCATAGAATATAAAACAGTTAACATTATTTTAGCAATATACATGAAAATACTATGTAAGGTGTAGGATGTGGCTCTTTGTCAGAGCTCTACTCAGGTAAGTGCAGGTTCCTGGATTTTGTCCCTGCTCTGTGGAAAAAAATTAAAGAACAGTATTTACTTTAATTATAATGTGATATAATTAAGAAGTAGTTTGTCTCTTAGAACATGTATTCACAGTCAATATTAATTATATTCTATGAATCAGTAGAAGAATAGGTTGGTTTTGTTGAAGTTTTTGTAATAATCACCTGCCTCTGAAGTTATGGCTATTTGCCCTTCATTCATAGAGTAAAATAATCTGTTCTCTATATTTTGACCAGTTGTGGATTTCTGAAATAATCTCTGTTGCAAAAAGAAGCTTCTTTGATGAGTGGTAAGAGCTACACTTATCTGTGGGAATAAGGATAAATATTTAGACTATAGTTAGATATTGTATTGGTTATATGTTGGCTATACAGTTAGAAAATGACAATGATCAGTTCTTCTTTGGGGCATGTTACCTCTCCAGCCAAGGATATTTGGCTAGGTTCTAGTACGAAGTACGAGTTCCCTCCCACGAGTAGGCCTTAAATCCAGTAGACAGCTTTTGGTTACCCCTAACGTAATATTGCCAGCATTGCATCATTGTGGATATCTTGATGGTGTAGTCGTCGTTGTGGTTTATAGCTGAGTAACACTAGAGTTTACTCTTCTTCTTCAGCAGCTTTTATAGTACATTCTGGTAACCGTGAACAGTGGAATTTAGGGAGGAGGCTTCCAAGTCAATTCTTGCTCCGTTGCTCCAAATTCTGTGTCTGAAATTAGAGGTGTCTGCAGAAATAGGGCTTTATCTTAAAGCTCTGGAAGTCAACTAAAGTAAATGTCAATTTTTTGCATTGTTTTTGGGAACTCTTCTATTCCTTTGGCCAACAACTTGGAGGGAGTTTTCTTTCTTCTGTCTGTCTCTGTGGTTTTTGTCAGATATGTGTGGCTTTTGTGGAGAGCAATATCACCCAATGTTACATAGCAGCATTTACACACACACACACACACACACACACACACACACACACACACACACACACAACACGTGACTATGGAGTGCCCAGCTCCAACTGATATGTCTGCCACATACCCCCAATACTTAAGACTCAGGTAAAATCATTAAAAAAAATAAGAGGTGGAAAGATTATAAGAGCCAGAAGCTACATAGTGTTCCCTACACTTGACAGGGAAAGTACACCCTTGAATATTAACATGTGGTTGCCTAATAATGACAGAAGTTGACCTGCCAGTGCAAACGGAAAATTCCACATGGTCTCTTCCCAAGATGGTCAATGTCTGCTGAGAAAGGGACGATCAGTTTCTTCCAAGGAGGAGCTGCAGCGTAGATTATTCAGTCAGTCTTGTGTACATGTACAGACTAACAACACTAAGTTGAGCCAATAGTTTGTTTATACAGATGTGCATATATATGCACACTATGTACATTAAGACATGTGTGTATATGTACAATAATAAAAAGATGAATTTGAGAGGGAGGAGGCCAAAAGTGATGTTAAATGCAGTGCTTATGAAGTTCTCAAAAGTAAGATAATAAAAAGATAAATGTTCTTTTGCTTTATAATGAAAAATGGTAGAAATTGGGAAAAGTGGCATATATTCTTAGAAGTGATCAATTCTCAGGGCTCATGTTACTAAATAAGTAATCACTCTCTCTCTGTGAATCCTTGGGTGAAGAAAGAGTAAACGTAGGAATGTGAGCCCCTTTGATCTTGTGATCTCTGAATCAAGGTGAGAACTGTCACTCTCAGTACATGTCAGATTCTGCTCCTGAAATCAAGTGGCTAGCATCTCAGCTGTGGCCTCTCTGCACAAGTAGGACAGGCAGAGAGATGTAGTATCCAAGTATTTGGGGCTGTGGTAAGTCAGTCTATGGTTTAGAGTAGCTTCAGGATTTCAACCATATGAATGTCATGTAGTAACAAAAGTTCTAGTTATAGTTGAGACTGTTGTAATCTAAGGAGAATTCCTATTTAAAGGAAGTAGTTCCTGGAGAGAGTACAACAGTTTATTCTTGGAAAATATAGTAGACTTGGAATTCTTTCACCAGGTCTCCTGGGAGGTTAACAGAGGAATTCACAGAATAATGGCACAGAAGTGGGTTGAGCTGGAGGAAAAGAGGAATGTAAAAGTGGGGATGCATAGATAGCGTGTTCCACAAAAAAAAAAATTGAGGGTGTTTGTTATTTTCTTGTACCATAGAATATGGAAAATTTTACATTGCCTAGTTCAAATTATTGCCCTTCTCTCCTTTTTTATTGTCCTTATTTTTCTGACTTTATTAATTCTACAGTATCAGAAGTTCATTTGGTATATATAGGCTTTGCTAATAAATTCTGAATGTTGTATAAAACAGTATTATAATAAAGTATAATCTATAAATTATAGAATTTTAAAATGACTTCAGATGGTATTTCTATGTTAACATGAATTATATTTCTGTATCTATATTTTTCCAAGGGATTTTTTCAGCTAATGTGCAGTAAAAGTTGCTGTGTTTACTTCCATAAAATTTGTTGGAAAAAGTTCAAGAACTTAAAGTATCCAGGAGAAAGTGATGAGGTATTGCACTGTCTCCCACAGCACAGCATGTCACTCCCTTCCCGTGTTCTTTTTGTGCTCACACTCACTTTTTCCTCCTTTCCACCTTCAGTTCCGTCTGGTGTTTGTCTCCTTGACACTCATATTTTATGGGTAAATTCAATTTGAAAGTTGGAATAGGAGAAGAGTTAGTGTTCAGATATAGTCATGTCAGTCGTGATAGAGTTAGTGTTAAAGTGAAATCCAGAGCTTTTTTCTGTATTAATTATTTGTTCTATTGCCATGGTTATTTTGTGACTTTAAGTTTTACAAATTTTACATCATGTAAACAAGAAAAATGCCCTTAAGCAATAGTGGTACAGAAGAAAAGAATGTTGGACTTGGAGGTGGCAGATTTGGGATCAAATCTAGCTTGAACCAAGTTCCAGTTTTATTATATTAGACTGGTAACTACAGCATTGTGACTAATATTTATCACTCTGAAATGACAGAGAGGTGTGCATATTTCATAGGGTTTGTGGGGGAGTGATCAGGTAAAGGCAATAAACTGGCATGTCATGCTATAAAAATAAAACATATAAGGCATTAACGTCATACATAGATACTTTTAAGTCCATGTAGTTGATGGGACAATTGGTTTTTCTCAGTATTAGACAGAAAGGTAGAGAAAATAGAAATTAACCATTGGAAATGGCAAGATCAGGGCCAGAAACCTCACTGTTTTTATTACTCCCTTTTCTCTAGAATCCTTAAGTAGCTTATGGAAATTTAATATACTTTGTGCTGAGTATATGTTCCTTAAAGTTTCTTTTCAGGATTATCTTGTATGCTTTAGGCTGTATTATAGCTCCTTAAGGGAGAAAGTAGAGAGAAAGAGGTAAGGAAGGGAGGGGAGTGGAGAAAAATGAATACCTCAATAATTTTTTTAAAAAAAAATTTAAAAAGTTTGAATCTAAAAAATTAAAGTAAAATGTTACAACATACATACATACTGATAAAAAATATATTGAACAGCTCACTATTTTTTGTAGGAACTTTGATTTTATTTAAATAAAGATTGATAACTCATTTCACTTGCTCTGCTTATATAGTGACTACTTAAACATTTGAAATCTCTTACTATCTGTCATTTCTACTGAGTAGTACATACTTAGGCCACACAGTAAAGTCAAGATCAAAATAGTAATAAACTATGAATTCTTATCCAGAAATAGTACTTATATTTTTGTACAAATCTTAATAGGTTTTGTCATGCATGAATTACTAAATAATAACTGTACACACATGCTTTTACTCTCAGCTGACACACCCTGGAGGCACCCTCACCCATTCTTTTATGGACATTATTTCATGCCAGTGACCATGTCACTTAACAAAGGTCTAATTAATATGTAGACCTAATTCTTCCTGGGAAAAACATTAAGTCCATATATTCTAACAGTGTTGTGTTGTAGGGAAGTATAAGTGTGTGTTTGGGGCGGGTTGGGGGTGTTGAGTAAAAGCTGTTTTTGAAGCTGTTACTGAACAGCTCACTTTTAATTTATTCATATCATTCAGTTTGTCACACAACATTATCTGTTTCTAACCTTCATTGCTTAAGTGCCTTAGATTTGTACAATGCTGATTTTATAATTTTATGTTTTTCTGTGAACGATTTTAGAGTTTTAGTGGGAAAAAATGTTTGAAAGATGGATGTGCAGGTGACATGGTGAGGATGCTACAATGCGATGTACCTGGAATTGTCAAAATTTTGGTGAGTGACTTCCTGATTTTTCTTGCCTGCCTTCTTTGTAGTACTATTTTTGGCATATTCTTAACAATAACAACAGAATCCTAGCTACATTCTAGTTTTGGTGACTCATCTCTCTGCCCTTTTTATTCCTGTTTTATCTGGTATATTAAATGATCTTTAAGTATAAGAAAATCTAAACAGTAGAAATAGATAAATATAGCATCAATGAACTAGTGGTGAGGAATATATTATAGACCAAGAATGATAAAGTATGATAATTTAACTTTCCATTTAATTCCAATTTAAATTCAAAATAAATTTAGACTTTCTGATTCTTTCTCTCTTTTGGTGGTACTTCAAGTTGAATAAAGGGCCTCAACATGCTCAAAGTATACCTTACTGCTGAGCTCTATCTCCAGGCCCTGAACCATTTAGTTTGTAAATAACTATCTAATGTCTGTTTAATGTACATCTGTTACCTGTTAAATAAAGCATAGTACACATAGTTTTTAATTCATAGAATATCTGAAATTTTTAGTTTAAGATAAGCAGAATTAAAACTAGAACTATAAATGAAACTTATTTTTATTATTTGTCTTGCTAGTTATGGTTCTTTTATATCTTACGTTTCTTTTATATTTCAGTGTCGGCATTCAAATCACATGATAATGTTAAATTGACTGCTTTTAAGAGCAACTGTAATTTGTCATCTGAGTGGTGTTTTATGTTGTTTAGCTTGTGTCTTTTGTTTTATAGTCAATGTGCTTTTATTCTAAGTATCTTTTGTAAATGTGGAAGTTAAGAACTTAAAGAATTTTGAAAATTGAACTATTTTAGGGCTTTTTTTCTCCATCACTTGCAGTTTGAAGTGGTGAGAAAGGATGAATATATAACCATCGAAAATTTAGGAGCAAGGTAAGCTTGAGATAAAATATTGTTACTTTTTTCTGAATATTTCTGTGTTTCATTTGTTCTTTCTGTTTTCTATCAGTTTTAGGGCATCTATTTAATAGTATTTGTTATGAAAAAAAAATCACAGTGAGTTCTCATTTGTTCCTCCTTCTTTCCCTACTGTTGTAGGTATTTGCATTTTAAAACAAGGAAGGAAAAATTACACGGTTACCACTAAGTGTAAAACTAACCATTTTCTGAAAACAAAACATATTTCTTAAAATAAAATTTAAGTTTTTTGTTATAATATAAAAACTATTTATTTTTTCAAAGCTTATGTAGACCTCAAAGCTTATCTTAAATTTAAAATCTTCCTATTTTGTAGGTAAACAAAACACATTGCTCAAGAGTGTTGATGTATATGTAAAGGAACTTATTTACAGAGGCATAGAATATTGCTGTGGAAATTAGAAGCTACAGTTATTAAAACATTATTCTAACCCTTCCCTTTTCTTAATTATATTAGTTGAGCGGTGAGTTGCATGTATATATTCATATGGCAGTGTGCATGTGCATTCATAAACCAGATGTCAACATTGAATGTCTTCCTTGGTGCTCTTGATCTTCTCTTCTGAGACAGAATGCTGGCCAGTAAACTCCAGAGATCCCTCTGCTTTTGCTACTCTCTGCAGCTTCTCTTCCTCCATCTAATTTCATCTACATCCCGTATTTGAGGTATAAGATGGTAATTATCTTTTTCAAGAGGCCGTGTTTCTTTGTTTTTTTTTTTTTTTAATACAATATTCGTTGGTTTCATCCATTTTCTTGTGAATGATGTGATTTAGTTCTTCTTGTGGTTGAATCTTACTCTGTTTTTCTTACCCATTCATTGTCAAGTGGCAACCTAGGCTAATTCTATGACTTGACTTCTCTGAAAAATGCCATTATATCCATAAATTTAGAAGTATTCTGTGGTATGATGACTTTCTATCTTTCCTTCTTTCTTGATTTTATTGAGCTATACATTTTTCACTGTTCCCCACCCTACCTTCCCCCCACTTAAGCCCTCTCCCAAGATCCCCATGCTCTCAATTTACTCAGGAGATCTTGTCTTTTACTACTTCCCATGTAGATTAGATCCGTGTATGTCTCTCTTAGGGTCTGCTCTAGCCTACGTCGCTGACCTAGTCCTTCTGCAACTGTCCCTGGTCTGGATCAGTTCCTGCTGTCATAGAGTTCACTGTCCAAAGCCGCTCTAGCCCAGGTCCCTGGCTCAATCCTGTTCATGTGGAGTTTGCCATTCAATGCTTGCTCCCGCCTAGGTTGTTGGCTCAGCCCTTCCTATACAAATGTCCCTGGTCTGGAGCTCCCAAACTCAGACCTGCTCTGGCCTAGGCCGCTGGCTCAGTCCTGTTACTGTGGAGTTTACCATCCGAGGCCTGCTCCTGGTTGTTCCTCTTTCCACTCACGTTTGCTTTGTCTATTTGGGGATCTTTATCTATATGAAATTTAGGATTCTTTCCTTTAGTTCAGTAAAAATTATTAAGGAGTTTTTGTAGATTATTGCATTGAATCTTAAGATGCTTTGTATAGTATGACCATTTTAAAATTTCTTCTTAACAGGTCTGTCCTTAGCCATGCTTTTTTCTAAAGTCTCTTGTTTATTTAGCTTTGACTAGTACTTTTTAAAGAAAAGAATTCAAATATATGATTTTTGTGTTTGACAGTATTTCAGAGGCTTTACATTCCTTTTAGGATCAATGCAAGTCTACTTAGCTTGTAGTTTGTTGATTGGAGTGTGTCATCTTAAGTAATCTCCAGAATTTTACCTAGAGGTAAAACACTCAGACCTGGCATTAAATATTGTACTTTTTTGGGTTTTGCCTAGTTATTGAGAGTGGGGGTTTAATCATAACTCCTTCTATGCTTCTCAAAACATGTACTAATGTTTATTGTACTTGTTTGCATATTAGAAGATAAGCATTTGATAGTCAGTGAGGGTATATTGCTTGCTGGTTTGCTCCCAGCCCACAAAATATTACCTAAAACATAAGATTCTGAATTCTATTATTCTCCAATGTATAATATACTTTTGTTTTGATAGGTGGTTAATGTGACTGATTTTAAACTGTATAGTTTGTTTCTTGGGTGGTAGTTTCAGTAGATATCATTGGCCTTTGGATGGACTGTTTTAATTTTGCAAACACTAGGTGATTAACAGGGCAGACAAGAGAATTTCTAACTCCTCCTAAGGTAACTTTGTCTATTCATTTCACTGATTTAATTTTATGGTTTCTTTAAGCAGGAATTTTAGGTTTATAATGATGTAGTAATGTCACTTCATTTCTTGTTTTTGCAGTTTGGATCTTTTCTCTCTTTTTCTTAACTATTCTAAATTAAAACTTTTTTTCAATTTTACTGTTTCTTTCCAAGAATCATGTTATTTTTTTCTCACTGTTTTTTTCCTTTATTGTTTACAAATTCTGGTTTGTTTCTTTTTTATTGTGACTAGGTTTCTCTATATTGTCCTGGCTTTGCTGGAACCCAGTTGACCAGGTTGGCCTAAGAAATCTGCCTCCTTCTGCCTTCTATGTACTGGGATTAAAGGCATGTGCAGTTATTTTAAAGTTTTCTCTTTATTAATTTCCTGCTTCTGTTTGTATTGTTTACTAATTTGCTTCATATTTTCTTTTAAAATCTTTGTTTATATGGTGAATGTGTGTGTGTGTACATACATCTGCCATGGCATCTATGTGAAAAGCAGAGGACAGCTTTTGGGAGTCAGTTCTCTCTTACCACCTGTGTAATCTAGGGATTGAATTTACAAACATGCTCACAACTGAGCTCGTGCTGTCTCTCTGGCTCTTGATTGCCCATTCGCATTTGGCAAATTCAGAGAAAATACTCCATTATGTATTATATTCTTGGTGAGTCCAAAGTTTTGTTCCTAATTTACTTCCTATCCTGACTTGTATTACCAACCCAAAATTATTTTTTAAACCTCAAAATATTTTCTTAGATAAATAATTTAGACTTTCATGTTTCTCAGTCTTATAAACTTTGCATCTATTCTATAAGTTTCTTTTTTGAATTTGGTAACAAGGAAAACTATAACTATCTTGTCTTCAACTCCATTAAAGACCTGAGAAGGATGTAATATTATGTGAGTAAACAGGAAGTGCAGAGCAAACAACTTGCAAAACTAGAAATGACAAAGATATCTGTCTGCCTAGACAGTCACCTAAGGTTCCTCTGCAGTATACTGTCAGTAGTCTAGGCAGTGGTATTTCTTGCCTAAATGGCTAGCTTTGTCACAAAGAAAGCAAACTGCAGATGGAGGTTCTTCTTTGCCCATCATCCTTTTATTAAGTAGATGGTGCTGTCAAGAGCAGATGTGTCTCAGTATCATGAAAAGCTTTATATTATTAAACATCTTGAATATCGTATTCTGTAGGTCTCTGAAGCATATAAAGATTAGTTATCTAAAATATATATGTTTAACCTTGAAAAATACACCTAACACAACCATAAGTTTGATTGTTATCAACTAACTGCTAACCTACATTTCTTAATTTTTCTGAGCAGTTTATGATAATAGTTTCAAGGACTAGAACTTTACATTTTTAAATGAGCTGCTTAGGTACAATACTTTAAACAAGAGTAGAAACATATAGTGTAACAAAAGTAACCTTAAATTTCTTTTGATATACAAAAATCCATACCAATGTAAAATATTTGAGATGAATAGTTTTCTTTTTATTTTGTGTTCCTATATCCCCACAAAATGATGACAAACATCCATTACCTACCAAATGATTGAAAATCACCCACCCCACCTCTTGGGAATATGGGTGTGTGTTCTCTAGACTTCTTCCTGTTGTCTGTGTGCCATGGTATCCCCAGGGGATCCGGGAAAAAAAAATGAAATACTGGTCAAGTCCTAAGAAAACTAGTTATAACACTTGTCTAGTTTCTGTTATAGGAAAGTGCATGACTTATCTGAAGTCCTGGCATGAATAATCTATGTGGCTGGAATTTCTCAACTAGCAGCCTTGAAGTGTTCTGAACTCAGAACTCTAAACAAACTGCAACAGAGGCACTGTGAAAGGCTTGATCATCTGGGTGTAGACGGAGACTACTTGTTCATTTCCCTACCACCCAGATCTGAATATTCACACAGAAACTATATTAATTATAACACTGTTTGGCCAATGGCTCAGGCTTATTCATGGCTAACTCTATCTTAAATTAACCCGTTTTTGTTAATCTATATGTCACCATGAGATTGTTGCCTACCAGTAAGGTTTCAGCTGTGACTTTTTCCTTCAGCAGCTACATGGCATCTCCTTGAGTCTGCCTGCTTTCTCTTCATATATCTGTCTGGATTTCCTGCCTGGATTTACTCTGCTAAGCCATTGGTCCAAACATCTTTATTCATCAGCCAGTAAAAGCAACATAAATATGCAGAAGGACATCCCCCATCATCTGGACCACCCATTTTCATTGGTGTCTGGTCCATTTTTTTTTTCTGAAAACAATCTTTCAAAGGTTAACATACATATCTGCATTCACACAAATATGAACTGTGTTATCCAGCCAAAGGTGATTTTTTAGTATTTATCTTTCATCAGGTAAAAGATGTCTGTCCAACAAAACAAAACAAAACAAAAAAAACAAAAACGAGCCACCAGGAGGTGGTGTCACACGCCTTGAATCCTAGCACTTGGGAGGCAGAGGCAGGCGGATCTCTGGGTTCAAGAACAGCCTCATCTACAGGAGCTAGGACAGCTGTGTGTTACACAGAGAAATCCTGTCAAAAAAAACAAAAGGAAAAAAAAATATGTCTGTCAACTTCGTAAGTTTATTTGGACTGTATAACCAAACCTCTTTCCGTACCATGTGAAAGGATGGCATGTAATAAGTCATGGAGAGATCTCTGTGTAACCAACAGGATTTGTCATGTCTCATCCAGTCTTAATGCTGTTCCCATGCCAAGGGATCAGCATATATCTCACCTGTCTTATAATTTTTCTTGGTTTATTTCTTTACGTCTGTAGCCAAGATTTCCAGGGGCTATCCCCCAATCAAATCTAATCTCTATTAATTTTGAAAGAATCCACAGCCTTTCATTTCCTGTGGAAACAAAAGCATAACCTCTTCAGCACAATACATTTTATGAATTCTATTTTAAAGTTAAGATATTCCTAAAGTATGTTCCTTTTACAGTCCTGTGTCTCTCAGCAGCTGTTGTTCACTCATTAAAAATTAAGATAATTCAAAGTCAGCAAAGCACCATACAGGTTCCAGACTCTCTGTATTTCCCATCTTTGTGTAGCTTATTCACTTACTCTTACCTTTAAAGAGTTTGCTTAATTAGTTTTAAACTATTTGTTGTTTCCTGTCTATACCCATTTTCTTTTCTCTTTTAAACACCTATGTACACTGTAACCTGTTTTAAAGTTTTTGTTTGTTTGTTTTTAAGTCTGGACCTGTTTTACTATGCACCTGTAGTTTTCTCTGAATACACGAGCCCAACCTTTAACTGCTAAGTGGCAGCTAGGCCCTCCACAGTGTGACTCTGGAAGTTGGCTGTGCACCATACTTGAGTCCATGAGAGCTGAGCTTGCATTTAACCGTCCACATTTTAGGAATTTGGTGCCTGCACTATGACTCTCATTTTTACTTAGATTGCTGTTTCTACTTAGTGTGCCAGCCTCTCAAGTTCTCCACTGCACAGCAGGGCCTCTTAAAGAAACCATATCTGTTTTTGTTTGCTTCAGCTTTCATGCACTATGTGAAAATTTGGGCCCCACATTGGGTACCAATTTACATTTAGTTTCAGTGTTTTATATCTGTATTGAAAAAGTTATCTGCTGTCTTTTGTTTATCTTTATTTTTTTTAGCTGTTTTATTAGGTGTTTAAATGCACGTCATTTATGTAGTCCCACACTTAAAATCTTTATTATCCCTTACAATCCTACTTCAGATCTCTTTGTCTGGTATTAACATTTGCATTTTTTTATCCATTTTTTTTCATTCTATGTATTTCATTGGAACTTGATTTATTTTTGTAGATGGCAAAGATTATCTCTTTTATTTTCAATTTTAAATCTTTAACTTTATTAATCTTTATTCATACATATTTTAAATATGTATATTCTGCAGTTATTGAGATTATTTATTTAGATCTATATCTTATATTTTTTCCATCTCATCATTTTTTATTTGTGTGTCTTAGTAGATTTTGTGTGGCTTGTGTGTGTAGGAGCTTGTGAAAGTCAGAACAGGTGTTAAACCCTATAAAGCTGAAGTTTTAGACAGTTGTGGGCCACACGTTGGTGCTGGGCACTAAACTGGTGTCCTCTGCTAACGCAGTGAGTGCTCTTAACTGCTGAGCTGTCCTTCCAGCACTGCTGTCCTATGACTTTTCATGCTGGCTTTTTTGTTTTTAAGTGGTTACTCAAGAATTTCTAGTATACATTTCTAACCTAGTGTGCTTGTTTTCCAAGTTGCATAATGTATTTTTTGCTTATAATAAGTTTTTTGTGGGGAACCTGTGTATAAACACATTTGTATTTTGTGCATTCTTAAACTGTATATTGTGTGAATCATTTGTGTTATTTCCTTGCTGTAACTTTGTTTTATACCAACACTTACACTACTATTACTAGATAATTGTGTTACTTATCTTAAACTATATAAATAGTGCTAAAATAAATATAAATATGTGTGGAATTTTTTCATAACATTTACTTAGAACTTCTAGACGTTTTATGCATATCTTTAACTTATTAGATGCTGTTAAACTTTTTTCCACAATAGTTCTATTAATTTACATTTCCTATGACCAGTCTTATATAATTCTTTTTATCTAGTTTTTTAACAGTAATTCATTTGAGCTTTAGATTTTCCATATAAAGATACCAGGGATATGATCCATTATCAACAAACAGTAACAACCACAAAGTGCACTTCCTATTATTACTACCTGGTATTTGTTATGTGGGTTAAAGTTCATTTCAAAGCTAAAATACAGTTTTCACTTATTCACAGCATTTACCTGTTTAGCAAATTTTCTCGCTTTTCCTTCCATTCCTTCTAATTACGTTAATATTATTTTAAGAGTTTTTATTTTTTAAATATCTCTTGAAATTGAATAAGTTGTGTTACCTTTAGTTATTATTTATTTAACTTTTCTGATCATGCTAGTACATGAAAGAGTTCCGGTTTGCTGCTTTTTGTCTTTAAAGTGGGCATAGGGAAGCTGAAACTATTAATACTTTTATTTCTCTCTTTCAGCTACCACGTAGTTCTTGCATCACAGAATCCTTTTTGAATGAACATTTTTAATTCTGTGTTCTTCTTGTTACAATGAAATTACAGTATAGCCTTGTCATTGCTAGTGGTTTTTATTTTGTATTCAAATTATCTTTTCCCATTCCTTTCAAATTATTTGTAAATAGAAGAAAAAACATTCACATCTGTTGGTTATATCAAAAATGTGATCTCACTTTGGTACTTTTCACTATAATATTTTTTTTCTACTTACAGTTACAAGAAGTTGATGTCTCTGGAATTAACTGACACTGATATAAGATCAGAATTTGATTTAAAATTCAATACGAAAGGTATTACTTTTTTATACAACTCCTACTGAAAAGTATTGCGGAATTATTTACTGTCTCTGTAAAGTATCATTCATAATTGCAGTTATGCAGTTATTAATGGTTGCTATTCACAGACATCAGTTTTATTCCACCCAATAGTTCTTGCTGTATTCTAGAACCCATAGACAATAAAACATCAAGTGTATGGCCCTCATATTGCTTTGGCATTCTATGGCAAGACATGTTAACTCTGGAACATATTTGTGAGTATATGGTAGGATTTACCTCAGGAGAGTGTTCATCCAGCTCTTCCCTTCTTGTTACTTAAAAAAACAAGCATGTAAGCAATCCAAAAGGGAAGGACTGAACATTTTGGAGCTTGGGTCAAGTATTCTAAATTCACATGCCAGCTCTTTAGAAGTGTACCAGGCACAATTCTGTTCATCATTGGAGACCATATTGGTCGCTGTTTCCATGGAAGAAGAATTGGGGTCAACACCTCTTACTAGGGAGACTAGATGCCCCTAATGCTAGTGTGCTCTGTGCTTGGCAGTGTAGAGAAGGCCTTCTGAGAAATTTCTCTTACATTGTGTTTGTTTTCACAGGGCATATCAAGTTTACTAAGCAAAGTTATTCATTAAAAATCTCTTAAAATACAAAACTGTGAAGGAAAATAGTAAAGCTATATTTTTATGATAAACACACAGTTTACTGTTCACACAGAAACTAAATACTATCATAGACTGAATTTCCACTACTTTCAAACCTACTTCAGCCTGCTTTGCTTTGAAGTCTAGTTAAACTGGAAAGTATCAAGTAATTTAGTCTGGTTTTTCATTCCATTTCATTGTTAAAATAACAATGCAATTATTAAGTTTATTAGAGAAGTCCTTATATCCTATCATCTGATGATTAAAAATCAAACAAACAAATAAAAGAACCCCCCCCAAAACAAACAAACAAACAAACAAATTTTCAGGTGTCTATTCAATAGGTAGGTTTTTGGTGGTATCCAAGATTGTGCGTGTATCAGGTAGGTGCTGAAACTTCTGGTCTATGGACTGTACTTTTAGTAGCCACTCATTAGATAACTGTGTTAACTAATATGTATTTGAACTATCTAATATGATAGACAGTAGCCATGTGTAGTTAAATCTGCAGTGACATCAAATAACCTTTAAGTCTCAGTTGTTGATCACTCATTGTGTGGTAGACTGTGCATGTACCACTTTTGGCATGGCGAGTTCTACTGGACAGTACTGACTTCATGTAAAATATAAGTAAAAATATTTATGTAAATTATATTTAAACTTAGAAAATTGCTATTCCTTACATATTCCAGAATTTTCAGATCTAATTTGCCATTTTTTTGCCAAAGTTAATTTACTTAAATAACATAGATGGTTGATTGAAAGCTTTCTCCTGAGTTAGAGGAATCTTCAGTTTCTTCTCTTAGAAGCATATTCCTTTTGACTAGAGTTTTTGATAGGTAGTCAGAGAGCAGCATGCATATTGAACACTGATATGGTAAAATTACTTTTACTTCATTCCTTGAAATAGTTCCTGACCTACAGGAACTTAGGGTGCAGTGTGAGAGACCACAAGAAAAAGAACAGTAATATGGATTGTTTTGACTTTTCCAAATTCATTTTCAGATGAAATGCCTATCTTCAAACTTGATTATAATTATTTCTATCATCTGCTTCATATAATTATTATTTCTGGTACTGACATTGTCCGACAAATATTTGATGAGGCTATGCCACCCACTCTTTTGAAAAAAGAACTGCTTATACACAAGAATGTGCTGGAACCCTACTACAATCATCTTTGGACCAATCACCCTTTGGGTGGATCATGGCATCTGCTTTATCCCCCAAACAAGGAACTACCACAGTCCAAACAGTTTGACTTATGCCTCTTATTAGCACTCATTAAACATCTGAATGTATTCCCTGCACCCAGAAAAGGCTGGGATATGGAACCACCGTCTTCTGATCTCTCTAAGTCTGCAGACATTCTGAGGCTCTGCAAGTACAGAGATATCCTCCTCAGTGAGATTCTGATGAATGGTCTCACTGAGTTACAGTTCAATTCAATTTGGAAAAAAGTTTCTGATATTCTTCTGCGCCTTGGAATGAAACAAGAGGATATTGACAAAGTCAAGGAGAATCCTATTGAGAATATCTCCCTTGATTATCATCAGCTGTCCATTTATCTAGGCATACCAGTACCAGAAATCATCCAGAGGATGTTATCCTGCTATCAACAAGGTACTAAATCATTACTTCATAAGCCAGCAAACCATTTCTGAGTGTCTGTTCTGTGTTTAGGTATACTTACTTTGTTTTCCTATTTAGTGTTTTAGAGCCTCTTATTCAGTATGGAAGACAACTAGACAAGAACCCTTGATGTATAATTTAGAGGTCTTGAAAATCACAACTACCCAAATTGTGTGTGTATGTATATACATATATATATATATACATATTTGTATTTGTATACACATATTTGAGTAAAGAGCTCTGAGTAGTCATTAAGTACAGAGCATTTCAAGTAATTTTCACTTTCACTTAAAGAGTTTATGGTCAAATACCTTTAATAGAGGCTTTTATAGTAGCTTTTTTCTCTGTTCTTAATTATTAAAATTTCAGTTTTCATTTACAGGTCCAACATCCACTATCTACATGAAGATTTTTTCTTTTTAACCTTTAATATTTAATCTCTAGGGTCTAATACAGCCTGTTACATATCATAGATAGTCAGTAGATTAATAGACTAGGACAGGGAATGGAGTCATGTTTGGAGTAAGTTGTATGGCTTAGAAGACTCAAACTTTCAGTAGGAACATGCTGTACATTTCATGAATTCCTTCACAGTCTTTAGACTAATAATAAGAATTGCTGCTTGTAAAATGTTTGTTTAAGTGATGATGGGTGTACACCTGCAACAACACAACCCCTGCACCTAGGGCTCAGGGAACACTCCAGAAGAGGGTGCAGAAAGATTGGAAGAACCAGAGGATCAGGAAAACAGCTGTGAAATTGTGCTTTTTAGAAATGACAGGGAAGCATCACCCATGACACCTTAACAATATAACTGCTTGATCCAGAAATGAGAAGTACAACTCCAGTAGATACACCAATATGGAAGGAGAAAATCTCTGGAGGGACCCAGAGATTGTGCAAAGAACTATGTGCAACTAAGGTATTGCTGAGAGTAGGAGAAATAGTGTCCCTCAGAAATGAGTTCCCTAATTGGTTATCCAGTACCTAAAATCATATGCCAGTAACATTAAGTGGATTGAATAGATCGTATTTATATGTAAGCATATGTAACAATAACTACTAAAGAAAAAGTCCATGATTTCAGAAAGGAGGAAGCAGGGGAAATCGGTAGGAGAGGAGACATGGAATGGGAAAACAATGGAATTGTATCTAAAAAAAAAAAAAACAGTTGTTTGTTGATGCTCCAGGTTTTAACTATTATGAACTGTCTTTTTTGGTTTTTGTTTTACTTCTGTTTTTAAATCCTGGATTTATAGCTATTATATGATAGTCAGATTGTACCTATCTAAACTGCATTAGTGAGCAGTGCTGCTTCTTTTCTAGGTGGTTATGGAACAGATGAATTCTCTATAAGGGATTTCTGGCATTTCTTAATCCTGTTCAGATACTGGTCGGTTGTGCTTGCAATCACATTCCTAATTATTTTTTTTCTCTGTTTGTCATAGGAATTGCTCTACAGTCAATAACAGGCACTCAACGTAAGTACATTTAAACCCAAAATGCATAAATGACCTTTTTTTACTCATAAGACATAAATATGGTTTTGGCATGTATTTAGATAAACTATATACTAAACTGTACATTACCCAAAAGCTTACATAAGAATTATATGATTATACTGTTGGTCAGCTGATCCTAGTCTGCCTTACTCAAATTTGACTTTAGTGCTTTCCACACGTCTTACTCAAAGATGAGGCTCAAGATTTTTATACTCATGACTTAAGCAGGCAGAAATGCCTGTCTGTTTGTTCTACTTGCTTAACTGTGCTGCTTTATGTAGCTTTATTGTCTTAATAAGCCATTGTCTGTAGTTGTGTATTGCAGGGACAGGTGGTGAATTGCTAGTTTTCACTTCCTTTTTTTAAAGCTAGTTTTTGTTTTGCTTTTGTTGTTGTTCTTATAAGCAGTGTTGTCCAAGCTATGTTCAAACCTTCTTCCTGTATTCATAAGTATCTGGATATCTGGGACTGTAACACATGACTCCCTGCCTGGTTTAGTAATTTCCATTCAGAGGCTTTAAATAATAAAATTTAGAGGGCTAAAGAGATTGCTCAGTGGTTAAGAGAACTTGCTGCTCTTGCAGAGGACCCCGCTTGAGTTTCCATCACCCATAGACTGCTCATAATCACCTATATACCTATATACCTCCAGCTCCAAGAGAATCCATACTCTCTTCTTGCCTCTGTGGATACACACACACACACACACACAGACACACACACATGGGTACAAGCACAGTCATGCACATGAACACATACAAATAAATCTTAAATAAATAATTATACATTAAATTTACATTCTCAATGTAATTTACATTCTCAAATAAAAGTTTTTCTTTCGAAAACAATACCATGTGTTTGAGAGTAAAGTTGGGCCATGTCTGAGGAAGTTTTAAGGCTGAATCTTTGGGACAATGAGGGAGAGAACAAGGATTCAAACAAGTAGTCATATAATATGTTGAACTTATATTTTATGAAAAATAAAAGAAAATGATAGAGTTTTTCCTTTTCTTTATGTCTTATTTATATTTTATAGAATAATATTAGTTGCATTTTAATAAGGTCAATGGCAGAATTTAAAATACCTAAAACTTGGAATTTACTTAAATATCAATATTTGATTCATATTAGTTTGTTCCATTCTTATATGCATGCCTATGTTTTATGAGTAAGTAACTATTGCAATTTTCATATAATAATTAAATGTTTATATGCTCGCCATGGTGCAAATGTTGAAGTCAAAGGACAACTTTTTGGATTGGTTTTCTCCCTTTACCAAGTGGGTTCTGGGAATCGGGCTGAGGTCATCAGGCTTTATGGCAAGAGCCTTTACCCACTGCATTGCCTTGCTGGTCTAGCAAGTATTTTTATAATTATAACAAAAGATTGAATTTTTCAAAACTTTGCCACTAGATTTTATACCTTTCTCTTTACTATTTAGGTATTGATATAGAAGAGTTACAGAATGATGAAGAAGAGTTGAGTCCACCTCTAATGGAATACAGTATAGATGTGAAATCAAACACTGAAATGCAGCTAGCAGAACTAAATAGAGATGTAGCCTCACTACCTAGTGAATCTTCAACAGAATCTATTAAAGATCTTCTGGAGGTACAAGGTTTAATATTTGAATTTAAAGAACTTATTCTGCATGTACTACTTTCAGAACATTGAAGGCAACAGTGCTCACACAGAGTCTGTCTGGAATGACTCTTTGCCCATTACTTACTACCATTCAGTAATGGTGGTACTTACAACATCCTTTAGTAATTGTTTTACCAAAAGTCAAGCTCTGTGATAGCTGTGGGAATATGTTTTTTTTCATTACCTATCACTGGAAGTACATTTGGGAGAGGAAAGAGGGAGAAGATACAATAAGAGTAGAAGAGATAAAGAAATAAGAATATTGAGATATTTCAATATCTCTAACACAGAATTAGAGATTATCATCTAGATAAAGTCTAGATGGCTTAACAGCTACTGTATTGATACTGATTCTTTGGCTGAAACTTTTATGTGTATGAATATATTGTTACTCTTTCAAAAGTTCCTTTCTCTCTTTTTTTTTGTTGTTATTGTTTGGTATGTGTTCTGTGTTCTTTTTCAAGGGTAGAAGATTGAGATTAAATCAAATATAATACTTGTTTCCATAAAATTGTAGAAAAACATGATCTATAAAAATCAAGAAAAATAAGTATTAGACAGACTTCAGTAGTTAGAAGAAACATTAGATAATATCCATTGTACAGCTTGACTTACATACTAAATAAATGGTTTGTTTCTTATCAGGTTAAAAGTAAAACAAAGAAAAAGAAAAGAACTAAGAATAAAAAGGTAAGATGCTGCATTGACATTGTAACAGAGGGATGTGATTGTGAATACCTGAATCTTAATACATGAAGTCACAGGTAGAACTTAAATTCTTCCAGATGGACATACAATACTATTTATTCAAAATCTTTTTAAACATAAATTTATATACATCTCTATTTATAAAGTTAACTGTCAAATGAGTCACTTTTCATTTCATTAATTTCCGCAATATGCTCTCATTTTTAATGGTGGCTCTAGTCAGATTTTTCTTTGGGCCAACAGTTCACAAATAATAGCATGGAGACTTACTATTTAACTATGAAAGCTCGATCTTAGCTTAGACTTGTTCCCCCTAGCTCTTGTAATTTCAGTTAACCCATATGTTTTATTAATCTGCATTCTGCCATGTGGCTTTTCCCTCTTTCCCATTCGGGGTGTCTGACTCATTCTATGTCTCCATGGCATCTTTGCGTGCCTCAGTTCACCCTTCTCTTCTGTCCCGTCTGTACCTCCTGCCTAGATAGTACACCAATCGCAGTAATACATTTTCATACCACGTACAAATATCCTTCAACAAATAGTTTCTTATTTTAATTGCAGGGTTTTTTTGTTATATCTCCACTGTATTCCAAAGTTTTTTTTTCTCAAAGCTTTAAAAAATCTTACATTATCCAGTCCTCAGACTTTTGTCAGCTTCCAAAAAGAAAAGTTACTGTATAGATCATAGACGTCATTAAAATATCTCTGATTTGCTTTGATAAGTATAAGAAAAATGGGAACTTTTTAATGGGGCATATGGCTAGTGTTTATGCCATGTAAACTTTGAACTTTGTGGTTAAAAGAAAAATCCTTTTTTTTCTAATCTGGAACATACTGAAAATCTTAATATTTATGTGTATCATAAACTGACTATAGTTTCTCTAACTACAATCAGCTTTTTATGTTACTAGCCGCTGCATTGTATATAAACATTTTAATGATGAATGAAGCTTAATGAAGGTTAATTTGTAAAATATTAAGATTAAGAATAAAATAACATTTTAATGTGCCAAGTAAAATATCAGTTCCTTTGTCATATTATCATAGCCATTACAACATTTACTCAATAGCTATTATGAAAATTACGTTAAAAAAGTGTAATTTTAATAGTTCCTCTTTAATAAGGTATAGCAGCAATCATTAGTAATATATATTTTCCAAGATAACATAAGTTAGCATGTATCTAATGACTGCTTCTTTAACGTTTTGGGTTTTTGCAGTTTAGTTTTATTAAAGAAATTGAGCTACTTTTGAAAATGATAGTTTTATTGAGATGAAATTTTGGCATTACAAGACAAATTTATGTTATATTTTAGTTTTGGCATTAAGTAATTTACAAATGTTAAAAATAACTAGGCATGTAGTTATGTTGTATTTGTGTTACACAATTATTGTTACAATTGGTGCAACAGTGTATATCTTTTGTAGTGTATACAGGAAGCCCTGAAAGCTGTCAGCCTCATTATCTAATCAAGAATTCTCATGAAAATGGTTAGCATAAGAAAGTTTGTTTGTTATACAAAGTAATGACAAAGTCTCTGTGAGAAATTGTAACCTACTTTCTCTGTTTATAACTTATGGACCTAACAGTGTTACAGTAGCCCTAAAAATGCCTATCAGGAGTTATCTGCAAGAAAAGCAATCAAATATGGCATATCTCCTACCAGATTTAGAGCAAACAAAAACTAGGGTTTTTGTTGTTGTTGTTATTGTTGTTTTGTTTTGTTTTATGTGGCAACTATAAGAAGAAAGAAACTTGACAGACAATGAATCCAGCCCTTTAAATTTGGTGGTCACAATATAGAGAGAATTGCAGACATTTGTACTAAGAGGCTAGAGTAAACTAAAGTTTTTATGGGAAGAGCTAAAGTGGGCTTTGGGAAACGATCAACTGTCAGATGCATTCAGTATGAACAACTAAAGGTCTTTTCATGTCAGGTATACATCTCAAGTGTTCAGATATTTAGAACCAAGGTAGAAGTCAATATTCCTAAATCATAAGAAGAAATTAGTATGAAAAAGTGAGAAAACAGCCTTGTACCTATATAGGCAACTCAGTATCATAGATAGTAGAAGTCAATACTCCTTATTAATATTCCCAATTTGTTGTGTAAATGTGTAAGATTCTTCAATTGTCTGTCTGATTTATTTTTTTTTCCATGTATTTTTTCAAAAATCCTTTTGTTGCTGTAGAAATAATGGATATTACAGACACTCTGTCCCATGGTTTCCTCATATATATAAACTCATGTCTAGTATTCACCTCTATCATCTTAATCAATGATATAAAATCAAGATTATAAAATAAATTTAATGAGATACAAACATTATTTTAAAAAGAAAATAGGATAAGTAGGAATTTAAAAAATTGCATCACATATACTGTGGTTATGTATTTCATAGAATTCACATTTCTCTTTCATAATTGAATGAAATGAATGTAGCATAATTCTACAAAATGTTTAGTTTTGTAGATGTTGGAAACACACCTAACTGCAGTTTTATCACTGTGTTGAGCTAGAGTAGTTGATACAGATTACTAATTCTGATAATGCCGTCTTTTCAGGATAAGGACTCAGAAGAAGAACAAGGGTAAGTATTTGCATTTTAATAGTTTCTTAGTATTTTTAAAATATGCTTTTTCAATAATACACAGATATCTTCTTGGAAACTTCCAAAGAGAAAAATAGTTCTTTGTTTTAATAAATTGGTATTTACTGAAGGTTAGATTATTATTAACTTTGTAAAAATAACTATTTTTTTCTGTAACATTACTTGAAGTCATCTAACACACTAACTCATTCAGACAGTATCTTAATGCTTAATAAAATAGTTAATATACATAGACTAATACTTAACTTTAATGGATAGATTATTCTTATGTTCCTGACAGACATATATACATACTTTCTTTGGTTGGGGTAAATGTATGAATTTTGATGACAGTATAATATTGAAGATGTGGAAATGCTTCCTATCCTGTCTCAAAATACTGTTTCCAAAGTAACTAATGTTAATAGCTGTAATTTGAAAAATAAACTCTGTGATGTTTCAATTCTTGGAAACACCACTATGAGCCATTAAATAGATACTTTGAACAAATACTATCTCATATATGTTAATGTCCATTGTTAGCATAAGAGAAAAGAACTGTGTGAGCACTGGCAAGACTTTGACCATGAACCTTCTAATACAGAGTATCTCACAAGGCAGTATAATGTTAATTTGAGAGGAAGTAGCCTATAAAGAAAGCACTATACCATTATGAAAGGTCACATTGACTTTGTCCCCACTATAGCTCATATACGTTAGAAAAGGATGACCAGCTGGATACAGAACAAGGAGATATGTACACACTCAGTGCATACCTAAAAACTGATGCAAGCGATGCGCAAGAAGATTCTGCAGCTGAGGACAAGTTCTGTAGCCTGGACGAACTGCATATTCTGGACATGATAGAGCAGGTGAGCAGTGGAGAGGGCTCAGCTCTGCCGTCCTCCTTGTAGAAAGAACTAATTTTGTTTTCTCTAGGCTCTTTAAGCAGTTTGTCTTTTGAAAAGCCCAGCAGAAAAGCAACAAAAACAGGAAAAGGGGGTATTGCAAGACAAAGGGGATTACAAAAACAATCATTGACATTCCGAACTTCACATGAGCTCACAAATCATTTCTTGGTTACTGGGCAAAGTTGATAAATGCATTTCTGAAAGAAAAAAAAAAGTCGTTTCTGAAGAGAATGAAGGAACAAATAAGAAAGAGACAACACATTAACTACCTTAAATCCCACTAGATTAAATGTCATAAAAATCAAAACTACTCTATTTTTCTTTTTAGTTAAACTTGGTTACAACCATGAAACTTCTACTGAAAAGCACTTATAGTATACCAATTTTTTCTAGTTCTTTTTCTGGCAGTAGCCACTGCTTGAAATGATAAGAATATTAGTGCTCAAAAGTGTAATTAACTATACAAAGCAGATGAAGGATTGAAACGCATGCACACGTGCACACACACACACACACATATACAAACATACCATGTTTGAAGTTAGTGGTAAGCTACTCTCTGGTTTAAAATGTGGATGCATCACAGGTACCCACTCCCCAAGGGTCAAGTTGATGTGAATAAATCCCTGACTGTAGTATTAGAATATATATTTATACACACACACACACACACACACACATACTGAATTGATGCAACTTTGGCTATTACATATGGGGCCATTAATGTTAGTCCAGTAATCCAGAAGAAATCTAAATGAGAATGAAAATGTCACATACTTGCAGAAAATGTTTATTCACTTATTTAAAAATCATTGAGCCACTTGCAAGGTGTGATAACTGCTATAATGAGGTCCTAATGAATACTGTTTATAATATAGGAGAGAAGTTGAACATTAAAATAAGTTGGTGCATTGCTGTAATTTAGAATACTAGTTGGTATTGCCTGAGTTAGAATTCAGGCTCCTCCATTTTACTATATGCAAACATAGGTAAGTTACTTAATCCTTTTAATATCTTAAAATGAAAATAGAAAGTACCTCATCATATGATTTCTATAAAAATATGAGTATTACATAAGCTTCATGAGTGTCACTCAGCAGTAGCCGAAACTCACAACTGTTGTACAGTTGTATTAATTTAATGAGTGCTGTTCAGGAAGTAAACTGTTTTGGGGAATTGTTATAGATGGAAACTATATACAGGAGAAACCCTGTAAAAAAATGTTAGTGGTTTTGTTTTTTTTTAAATAGGAAATAAATGTGTTTGTTCCATTTGCTTAAGGGCTCATCTGGAAAGGAAAGTACAGACTGCAAAGAAACTGAAAAGGAAAGACTTGCTTATCAGCACCAGCTTTATAAATTGCAGTATGAGTGTGAAGTGAGTACTTTTGTCATTAAATCTAAGGGAAGTAATAAATATTTCAAATGTTTAAATTCAGTGACATTTTTTTAAAGAACTCAATGAAATGAACCTTAATTCATTATTGGTGGGGGTGCAAATTAATACAAGCATTGTGGAAGTCAATGTGTCAATTTTCTCAAAGAACTAAAAGTAGAACTACAGTATGGCCCGTCCTTCTTGCCCCTGGCCATATACTCAGAGCAGTCTATACCCTACCATAGATATTTGCACACCCCATGTTTCTTCATGGTTTTTGCAAGTTCATTCACTATAGCAAAGAACTGAGGTCAGTCTTCTCTATCAGTAGATGAATGAAAATTTGGGTGATGGTAGCTTCAGTAGCACATAGACTGAAATTGGAATGTCATAGAAAATGTCAGCATGACCGTTGTGCAAGGATGGCACACAAATTAGTGAAGCATTCCATATTTTGTCTATCTCTGATGTGGTTTTGTTTTATTATATTTTATTACTACCCCTAAGAAGCCTGTTTTCTAATGTGTTACAGAAAGGGAGTGGATCAAGAAAAGGAGGGGATGTGGGGAAGAACTGGGAAGAGTAGAGGGTGGGGAAGCCATAATCAGGATATACTATGTGAAAAAAAATTTATTTTCAATAAAAGAGGAACAAGAAAATTTGATGCATATATGTGTGTGAGAGTATGTATACACACATATATGAATACAATTTAACTAAAGGAAAATGAAGTTTTAAAAATCTACAGGAAAATGGATGGACTTCTATGTATGATATTAATTGAGATCATGCAATCTCAGAAAAAAGTGCATACTCATTCTCATATGTATAACCTAGTCAATAATATATATGTATATATATATATAATTATTTATATATAAATGAATATATTTATATATATAAACAAGTGTGCATGTAGGTACAGCATAATGTAAAGAGAATAAAAAAACTGAAGAAGAGGATGAGGAAGGGTCGGTTAAATATGCATGAATAGATAAGTTATTAAAAATAATATAAAGTTCTTCTTTTACCATAGGCTTTTTTGTTGTGGATAAATGCATGAAATATTTGATACTGAAAATTAAATATTTAATGTGAGCATCATCGTTCCCATTTTAATGACAATGCTAATCATATATAATAAGTTCATTACATTGTATAGACTTTTAATCTGGTTAATTTGAGTATGCAGTGTTTTGATTTATTTGCAAATGTTTTTATAATAAAGTTCATTTAAAACCTACCTCAATTTCAACTTTTTGATGACTTGAATGCTGGAAACAATATTTTTCATTGAACAGGATTACAAAAGACAACTGAAAACAGTGACATTCAGGTGGCATGAAAATCAAATGCAGATCAAAAAGAAAGAAAAAATTATTTTATCTCTTAACCAACAAGTGGCTTTTGGAATCAATAAAGTGTCCAAGTAAGTCAAACTTTTAATAAAAGTGAAAATTCTGAATTTGCCTCCTTTAGTCTTAATCTCTCTGCAGCCACTAGATGGCAGTGTGACTGCACAGTAAGAATTAGAGGCCTTATGTGCTTTTCTGAAGAAGTCAGAATAAGAAGATAGATACATTTCAAATGGATGAGGTATAGAAGTTAATTTGCTGTTTTCAAGGCTAAGATTTGTGATTTATATAAGACATGCTGAGTCAATTTCTCAGCTAGAGCTTTTCTGTGTTAATGCGTAACTTCTAATGTTTTATGACTTACTTCTTTATATGTTTAGATTACAGCGCCAAATCCATGCTAAAGATGATGAAATTAAGAGCCTTAAAGATGAACTTTCCATGAAAAGGTACAGCATTTCCTTTTGTTGATACTCCCTTTCTGAAACTGCATGTTACAACATTTTTGCTGGAATAACCAATAATTTATTATCCAGACATAACTTTTGCACATTAGATTGAGTAATATCAGCAACTGCATTGGGTTAATGGGTATAAATAGAAAGAGGTGTAGACAAATTGGAAGGTATATGTATTGTAACTCTGACTGGAGAAAACTGAGAACAGTTCAGTCAGCAGTGTTGCAGTCTCGCAGCAGATTACACCAGAAACTGGAATTTCTTCTGTTAATACTGCTCGCTGCAGGTTTTACCAAGATTCACTAATTCATTTAGCATAAAATTCACCTGGCTAGGACATGTGGTTCACTAGATTTTAATACAGTCTTTGAAGTACATAACTATCACTACTGTCTATTTTCAGAACATTTTTGTAACCTCTAAAACAAACTATGTGCTCTTTTATGTAGTGTTACCCCCTCATTCCTTTAGTTTCTGATAAACACTAATTTACTTTGTGTCATTTGAATTTGCGTATTCTGAGCATCTCATATAAATGCAGTTATATATGTGGCTTCTTGTAGCTAGCTTCTTTTGTTTAACATACTGACTGGTTTTAAATCCCTCTAAGTTTTATCTTCTTAAGTGAACTTTTATTCGGACTTTTGGCCTATTTTAAAGTGTGGAATTTTTTTTTACCTCTGAATGCTATGAGTTCTTTGCATGTTTTAGTTCAAGTAGGATTTTTGCTGTGCCTCATGAATGTTAGGGAAGTGTTCTAGCAATAAGCTTTCACCAGCCCTGTACATAATTTTGATCTGAGTATTTTTACATGTTCTGTAATTTGTTTTTCCATTTGTCTGATGTCTTTAAAGCACAACTTTTTTATTTTGATGGAATGTACTTTTTATTTTAGGCAATTTTTATACAATATTTATTGCCATAATAGTTAATGTGTGTGTTGAGATAATGTATCTGCTTAAATATATTATGATATTTTTCTCCCTGGTAAACGCCATCCTTAGTTATATATATTTAAATATATGTCATGTTCCCTACCAACAGTTTTTTAAGTTTTTAAGCATCTGAGTGTATTTCTCTTAACAAAACATTGAAAATGGTTTCTGTGCTGTTGTTTATTATAAAGTTACACTTTCAGTTGTTCTTGTTAAAGGCAAAATTTAGTTTGTAGGCTGTGTAATTCTGAGATTTCAGTGTAGGAAGCTCGAAAGGGATGGGGGAAAAAAGAGAAAGAATCCTCAGAGGTTCCACAGTCTGTAATTGCAAATACAGTATGTTTCTCTTCTTATATTCCAACCTATTGAATTCAGTTTCATTCTAAGGTAAGAAATCCTAGTACTTAATTAACTAGTAAACTTTAATTTCAGTGACTTCCTTTTTACAAGGGTAAGGGTTTACATGGCTGCTGTTGTTCATGCAAGAGCAGGCACTGTTAAATAAAATTTAAAAACAATAGCTAACATTTCGTATGTAATATCAAACATGGAATGTTTATGTATATTTTCTGAATTGCATTCAGAGGAATTTTTTCATGGTGATAGAGCTTTGTCCATTTTCACATGTGTAGAAGCTAAATACAGAGAACTATGCATCTCGCTCACATGTTCCTCTACTGTTACACACTATTGACTGCAGTTAGTAACAGCAGACACTGATGGCTCCAAGCTGGAGTGACACCCAGTTTCATATCTAATAAGGGCTTGCTGCCTCCTTGCTGGTCTTTTTCATCTTCTCATTTTGCTCTAGCATCATAGTAGGGCTGTAGAGATCTCAAAGCATAATTTAAAATAAAGTATGATTCCCATCCATAACAGCTTCATCCTTATTGACCATATTACTTCCCAAAGTTCTGTGTCCAACTCATTAGGGAAAAAGTACTGCCTCCTCCAGAATTCTTACTTTGGGGTTTGTTGTGTGACAAAATTTTCCTGGGAAGATGCAGCACACATATCTACTCACCCCAGATAGGGAATCCACGACAAAGTACAGATACTACCAAAGTCCAGCTTGATGAACCAGATGAGTTTTATTGGGGTTTCTTACAGGATTGTGAGTGTGAAGTTACATATAGGAGCAGAAATGTCTCAAAGACAGCTGCAACACAAAGGCCCATCAGCATAGGTGACAGATCACAAAATTGGAAACCTGGATCACACTGCATAGCCTGTGGTATCTCCTCGGTTGGTTAGTGTCCTTTCCAGGTGTCTCAGTTGGTCTAAACCTCTTCCAGGTAGCTGGTTGGTCTCAGAATGACTTTGCAGCTTGGCTCTGCTCTTCTGAGAAGGACTCTTTGCTTTTATTACTTACTTTGGTAAGGAGGGGCCTAGTTAATCTGGTCAGTTTCAGGGACTTCCTGAAGCTGTTTCAAGTTGTTTGTACCTCACTGTTTAAGTGGTTTTTCTGCAAGATGGAATGTTTAAATCTTGGAGGAAACTTACAGAACAAGCTTGAAGATTTCAACTAATGAATTGTGGGTCAAGGAGAATTCAGAAGTTCAATCCATTGTTTTTGTCTAAGGTTTTATATTTAATAGGTTATGGAGGTAAGATTCATTTTAAGATTATGGATTTAGAATTTAGTCATAGCCTCTATACTAAGGACCTTAAAACTTCTGTATTTTTGGTTGTAAAGAATATCTATAAGTTTTAAACAATGTCTTCTCTTGTTTTTCTATGTTTTGTATACTTTTCTAAGAAAACATTTCCTTCGTGTGATAGTTTTATAGTCTTCCTTCTGAATATGATGGAAAGGATTGTCATTGTAATGTTGCTAATTTTTAACAATCATTCATTTCAGATCTCAGTGGGAAACGGAGAAACATAATCTGGAAAGCACAGTTAAAGCATATTTAAACAAACTGAATGCAGAAACTAATAGAGCCTTAACAGCTGAGGTAAAAGGAAAATGGGAATGGAAGAGGGAGGATAGGTTTACTTTAGTATAATTAAAGGTTGAAAAAATTGGATTGAATAAACAGAAATAAAATACCTTAGTATCATTCAGAAAAATACAGCTTTAAACTCCTCAGACCCTTTTGTCTCACTGGCATGTGAGTACTTGAATATTTCTAATTTTATGTTTTTTCCTTCAGTGAGTCCAAGAAATCAAATATTTATAGTTAGAGACTAATTCTCATGAAGCTAGGTCAGTCAGTAAGTGATACGTGTAAAAATAACATTTCACTATTGCTGTAATACCACATTCTCTGCTATGTCCCATACAAATCTTCTAAAAATACATAAATATAATAAGCACCAATGTCAAAAGCCAGTTTATTTTCCATAATCCTTGAAAGTCATCTAATACTGTTAAAGTTAGCTTATAATACCACAGCTAGGGTCTCAGAAGAAATAAGAGTACATGTAATTTTTATTTATAGCTAATGAAACTTGCTCTATAGTAAGATTCATATTATTTGAAGAGCTTGCTGACATCAGAAAGCATTACAAACCTTGCCACTTGTCATTGGTAGGCTCTGTTCCCTGGTGGTGTTCTTGGGATTCCAGAACAACCAAGGACACCAACCAAGCACACCATGGACCCAGTCCTGCAGCCTTACCCCCACAAAGGAAAAAAACGCCTTACCTTTTGGCTCATGTTTCTTCTTTGTTCTTCAGAGCTTTAGTTAAAAGTGTCTGTGTGCTTGTATTACTAATCTTAGGAAGCACTTTCTAACATGCTGTCTAAGAGTATTCACTTTGGTAATTACTGAGTGATTAATAGCTAAAACTTTAGACTAAAATGATAGTACATTAGTAATGATGTTGTAAGTCTTCCTGCTGTGGGACACACATTGGACCAGAAGCTTTGTAAGGACAATTGGGACAGTGCCTTTTCTGTAGTCTGATGACTTCTGTACTTCTGTAGCCCTGCATCATGAACATATAAACAGCATGATTTCTTTTGAGTATTTTCTGACTTTGCTGCATATTAGATGCTATCCCTATTATTAATTAAGTTAGTATCTTTGGGACCAAAGCACCACTTTTAAAGTTTTCAAGACTAGTCCGGTATATGGGAAAAATTTGAAAAGTAATGTTTTTAGGTTCTTACTGACCCAGTAACTATTGAATAAAATAACTTCAATTGCAGAGTTGCCGGGATTAGAAAACATTTTTGATGCTTCTTGTCAGGACACTGCAGTATTTCTGGGAAAGACTGAAAAATAATTTTGGTTTTCTTAAGATGACTAAGAAGAAGATGCTTACTTCAGTTTCTTTCTCTTTCAAAAATCTGTAGGTATACTTCTTACAGTGTCGTAGAGATTTTGGTTTACTGCACCTCGAGCAGACGGAAAAGGAGTGCCTCAATCAACTCGCCAGGGTGACTCACATGGCAGCAAGGTAACTTTCTCTTCTTAATTCACTATGACCTCAGAGAGGGACAGATATCTCCAGAGCTGATGGATTTTACTTATGTGTTCAGCCATTGGAGTAATTTCAAGCTCTTGGGTTTGTTTGTTTCCTTGTTCTTGATGCATTGTGTTTCATTTCCTGAGTTTCTGAGAAGTACTGAATTCAGTGGCAGTTTCCTCCTCAGTGAGAGGCATGCCTGCAGACCAGATATGTACAAGATAGATTCTAATTGGAAAACTGTTTTATAATTGTTTTTTACTAATGTTGATTTTTAAAGTGCTTTTGTATTATGTTTGTGAAAAAATTGGTAATAACACCTAATGTTACATGATAAATGACAATTATTGCTTTGCTATATTAATTTTCAGATATTAAAATGAACCCCATGAAATTTTACTTAATTTATAATCCTACAGGGTATACCTTTAAAATTTAATGAGTTAATTATCTCTGAGATCAAAACATTATTTTATAAAAATCATCATTTTTAAAATTGCCATTATTTTTTAATACTGATGTATATGAAAGCTGAGAAGGTACGATTGTGAGTGATCAGTCTTTGCTTGCCAGAAGGAGAAAGAACATTGTACAAATTAGAGTATTGTGAAGTTCTTTTTTGTCTGAGCTTGGTGTTGACTTGTTTTGCTTTTGTAGATTGTGGGGCTCATGATGTAGATGAGGTGATGCTGCTATAGATAGCCCTTTTGGATATCCACAGAAAATTTCTTCTAGAAACTGTATGCACTAAAGCTTTCTGAGTTTTTCCTGTCTTAACTATTTATAGGACATATACCAATAAACAGTTGCTATACTGATACATATTTTGCACTTCATCAGGGCAGTGATAGCATTCTTCCTCACAGGAAAGTGCTCATTAGTTTTGTTTGTATCTCTGTGTGTGATTGTTTTTATAATTGTCATCTCAGAAACAGTTTAATTTTATGGATTACGTTGGAGCTAGATAGATCAATTCTAGCTCTGATATCAGGGTTAGCATGAACATGATTCAAAACCTTCCTCCAAGATGGGACTCTTTCTTGAGATTGCAATTGCTTTACCTACTAAGATAGCTTCCCTGTTTGGAATTCCGTGCTTTCCTGCTCCATTGGAGATAGATTGGTATTATCAAGATAGGAAAGAAAAATGGTATTCTAGAAGCTTGTGTATTGTTCTTCCCTTAAAACGGGTGTATATATTGCCAGTTTCTCTGTTTAGTAACAAACCTTTCCATGTTTCTCTAACCTTTGAGGTAATTGCTAGTATTGAATAATTTTCTTTTATATTATTGACATAAATACTAGAGAACACTTTTGAAATTTTTGGAAACCTAAATGTTATATATAAAGAAAGCTTCACTTTGTTTCCTTTTCTATATCAGCAATCTAGAATCACTTCAATTAAAGGCTGCTGTGGATAGCTGGAATGCCATTGTGGCAGATGTTAGAAACAAGATTGCGTACCTGAGGGTGAGTGCTGAAGTATACTTACATACAGGAAAAACATCTAACACTAAAAGCAAATAGCTGAGAAACTTTAGAACATTTTTAACCTCAGCAAACTTTATTTTCTCTGTTTGTAATTGTTTTCATATAGTTAGTGTTAGATATAAATTAGAGACTCAAATGTGTGACTTTTTAGATACTAATTCCAGTAAAAGATAACTCAAAAGTTTTTCCTTACCTAGCTTTCTCAGAATTTCAAAGCCAAACAAAATTAAATGTCCCAATCAGCTACAGAATTAAGTGAAATGTCAAATAGAGCAGTATTCATTTTTAGTATTAACATTTTATACAATTTTTCTATAATGTGGAACCTTAATTACTGATTTAATTGAATTGAGACTGTGAAAAAGCTATTCTAGTGACTATAGTCGTAGTCCTAAGATCTTTATTTGTAATATTGATTAACATTATTTTTTGCATCCATACTACGTACATCTATAAATGAAGCAGTGATGGTCAGTTACAAAGAGCTGCCTCAAAACACTATAGACTTATCCACTTTTTAAATGATGATTTTAATCACTTCTCCCTGGGATCATTGTTCCTTTGTCTTTAGTGGTACTTAAAAGTACTTTTAGGAGTACTCAAAATGTTATCCTCAGAAACCTATTTCTTGCATGGAAATCTTTACATTTAAAAAAGGTTATCCAGTTCTTATGGATTGTTTCCTAAAATGAACAAAGAGAACTGGGAATAATGCCAAAAAATATTGAAAACATTAAAATTTCCCAAAGTAAACTTGCTCTTCTACTCCCAAACTCTAAGAGAACAAAACATTTATAGAACTGTAACAAGCAAGAGCTGAAGTATTTTTAGATAGATAAAATTATGAATATATAATTAACCTTTTTCTAACATTTTCATTTTACTTTAAAAAATGAACATTGACAATATATTTGGTTCTTTGTTAAAATGTGTTTGTTTTCCTATTAGCCCTTGTGTTTCTTATAGGTATTAAACTCTTTAGATCCTATACTCACTGTGTATCAGTGTTTCTATTTGGAAACTGGAAACATTGGAAAAACAGGGGAGTTACAATAATCAACTGAATTATGTCACTGTATTGTATCAATAAACCCCTGAAACACAGCTATTTAAATGTGGGCATGAAAGCCTATAGAGTTATTTTTATGTCAGAAACTGTTATATTTTTTTCTGCCAGTGGGTTGAGAGCTATTAGTTTATGTTGGATTATTCAAATCAAACGCTACTATATGCTGTTTCTTTAAAGTCAGTGGTTGTCTAAAATATGTTTTTCTCTCTCAGACACAGTACAATGAACAAATCAATAAAGTGAAACAAGGGTTTGCCTTGAGTACCTTGCCTCCAATCCAGCTTCCACCACCACCACCAAGTCCTGAGATACTGGTAAGATTCCTGGCAATTTGGAAAGTTTCTGTCTTCATTTTGATAAGTGATAAGGTGTAAAATACAGAATATACAGTGTATTTGGTGGGTACTCAAATGGAATTAAGTTCATGTTTTAAATACCAGTTGCTACTGGTGGCCAATCCATGCTGATGCAGTTTGACTGAGACAGGTTCCTATTAATCAGGCATATGAAGTCTAAAAGTGCTGTTTTCATCCTCTAGAACTTACATACATTGTGAGAGATAGTTCACGAATGCTCAGAATTCTCATTTCTCTTCTGTTAGAACTATATAACTAAAGCACTACCTAGAAAGCTTACTAGAGAGTCAGTCCCCTCTCCTTGTACCTTATACTTTCTTTAACTTTTCTGATCTGTGTTTTTGACAGTAGGGCAGTTTCCCCTTTCACCACTACTCCACTTATTAAGAGCCATTAGGTTTAACTGGATGTACTGATCTGTGTACTTTAGAGACTAGAGTACTTAATCTGAGAAATAGTTTCCATGAACTTTTAAGTTATTATTTGGTGATACTTTTTTATTTTTAGTGTAAGTCTGAATATAGAAAGTAAAGAAAGATAAGATACTTAGAGGCAGGTGGCTTTTGATGTTGGCATTCATGCTCTGTAAACTTCATTACTATACATTGAGTATAGCAAGGACCACTTATTAGCTAGAATGTAACACAAATGGCTGTTGTCCAATTCTTAGTAGAGCCCTATTTCCATCTAAACTTCATTCTTGTGCTCCATTGCTGTTCACATTACTATAAGCATTCTGGTCTTCTGAACATTCACTAAAATAACCCATTGAGCTCCTGCTTACAGCATTCTAGAGTTTTTCTTGTCAAATATTTCCAAATTCTTGCCACAACCAGTTCCAAAATCCTATAAACCATATGATCAGATTTAGTCATTAGTGAGACCCACTACTGAATTCTAGTGTTCTGCTTTTGGTTTATAGTCTCTGTGATGAAGTATCTAACAAAGCAACAAGGGAAGGAGAACATCTTTTGGGCCAGTGTCAGAGGGGTCCATATGGCAAGAAGATGGTGGAATGGAAGAGCAGTTAACTTCATGATGTGCTAGGACGCAGAACAAGGGAAAAGTCCATAATTATTCTCAGAGAGTTATTGTTAAATTGGCAGTAGAGGTTGTCAAAGGGACCTCAATACAGACTTAGTACCCACCACTTACTCATCATTTTAAAATTTAACAAAAACCAGAAATTTATATATAATTTCTTATATAGTTACATTTATATGTTATATTCATGTGTAACTTGATTTTACATAATAAATATATGTAAAAATTAAGGAAAATTGAAATGCAGCTTCAACATTATTAACAGTTGACAGTCTTGTTTTATGTCCTCTCCTTCTCCCTGGACTACTATAAAGCAAACTCTGGGAATCATATAATTTCATCCATTTATACTTTGATATATATCCTAAAAGATAAGGAACTCTTACTAGGTATAATCACAACATCATTATCTTAAATAATAAAACTATAAATTACTGATTATATTAATATTTAGTATCTAGTTAAAATTTATATTTTAATTGTTTCAAAATATCATTTTTTACCTATAAGGCATACAGTGTCTGTTTCCTGGTGATTAAGAATCAAGTGT
>NW_026068023.1:22605-47176 GCF_014885135.2 Alexandromys fortis | reverse complement strand
TTTTTGGGGTCGCTTATGTATACTATCATGTCATCTGCAAATAACGAAAGCTTAACTTCTTCCTTTCCAATACGAATCCCCTTGATCCCCTTATGTTGTCTTATTGCTATTGCTAGAACTTCAAGCACTATATTGAAGAGGTATGGAGAGAGTGGACATCCTTGTCTTGTTCCTGATTTTAGTGGGATGGCTTTGAGTTTTTCTCCGTTTAATTTAATGTTAGCTGTCGGCTTGCTGTAAATAGCTTTTATAATATTTAAGTATGACCCTTGTATCCCTAGTATCTCCAATACCTTTATCATAAAGGGGTGTTGAATTTTGTCGAATGCTTTTTCAGCATCTAATGAAATGATCATATGTTTTTTTTCTTTCAGTTTATTTATATGGTGAATTACATTGATAGATTTAATGTTCTTTTTCTACTTTAGCAAATTATTATTGTTCTGATTTATGATCATGTTAGACCTAGCACACTGCAAAAGCTCCCTAAACCTGTCCCCTTCTATACTCAAAAAAAGAAAAAAAAAAAAAAAAACCAAAGTTTCTCTCCAACTAACAATTGCCAAGACCTTTTTGGAAATACAAGCACACCCTAAAGGGACCTCTGTGATGGAGTATCCCTTGTTATGAGTCCTACTTCATTCTTCTATTGTCTTTAAAACTAAAGTCCGGATTCCATCAAATGGCAGCTTCTTTACAGATATATTTTCTGTGGATAATTTTGAGGATTTTTAAATGAAATTATTGAGTATTGTTTCTCAACATGTACAGCATTCACTGAGACCTTTGAGATTTATAGATATTATATCTTTGTACATTCATATTATACCTTTGAGGGTTTTATATTATTAGATCTGAGTGTGGTTCTTTTTCCCCACTTTATTTTTTAAAAAGGAAACAAACTATTTTCTTTTTCATTTTACATACCAGTCCCAGTTCCTACTCCTTCCTTTTCTCCCATTCCCTCCACCTTTCACTCTACCCTACCCACCATGAACTCTTCAGGAGAGGGTAAGGCCCTCCCCACTATATCCATGCTGAGCAAGGTATACATCCAGAGAGAATGGTTTCCAAAAAGCCAGTACAAACATCAGGGACAAATCCTGATGCCACTGCCAGTGGCCCTGCAGTCTACCCCAGCCATACCTGTCACCCAAATTCAACAGATCTAGCTTTGTCCTATGCTGGTTCCTTCCCTGTCTGGCTGGAGTGGTTGAGCTCCCATTAGCTCAGGTTTCAGTTGGTGTCCTCATCATTGTCTTCTTTACTCATATTCTCACTCCTCCCACTTTTCAACTGGACTTTGGAAGCTCAGCCAAGTGCTCTGCTGTGGGTCTCTGCCCGTTTCTATCAGTTGCTGGATGAAGGTTCTGTGGTGACATTTAAGAGTTATCAATATGTCTATAGGGCAAGGCCAGTTTGGGCACCCTCTCCTCTATTGCTTAGGGTCTTAGGTGGGGTCATCTTTGTGGATTCCTGGGAATTTCTCTAGTGTCAGGTTTCTTGCTAGCCCCATAATGGCTCCCTCAATCAAAATATCTCTTTTCTTTCTCTCCGTCTCTGTCCTTCCCCCATCGTGTCTATTCCGTTCTTTCAAGTTTTCTCCCCCTCCCCTTCTCTGCTCCTCCTCCCCTTTCACCCACTCTTCTCCCCCACCCCCATGCTCCCAGTTTTGTCAGGAGATCTATTTCCCATTCCCAAGGGGATCTTTATATGTTTCTCTTGGGGTTCATCTTGTTACTTAGCTTCTGTGGGTAAATCTTAAAGATCGTTTCGTCTAAGCCTCTTATTTTATATTCTAAGATTTTGGCATCCAGAGTTATCCAACCAGGTACAGAGAAGGTCATGATAAACTCTTAATTTTCTATTCTTTTTATTATTGTTCTTTCTATTCAATCTTTTTCCTTTGCTCATTTAAATTTTCATAGATTTAAATAGGATTTTTATATATTCATTGCTTCCAATATACTTCGTATCTGAATTTCCAATCAGTGTTTTACCCCTACATTGTTCTGATTTTAAAGCATTGTCCATACCAAAATAAAAACAACTCTATATATGTGCAGAGTTTTATTTTATTTAATTTTTTTATATGCTAGATACAGCAGTTCTTAGGAAGACCCATTGTGAAGGACTCTTTCTTTAGACCCATACTTACTGTTCCTCAAATGCCTGCAGTTTGCCCTGGAGTTATTTCTGCAGCTGTACAGCCTAGACCGCCCCTGGTAAGTGGCTTTCCTGATGAAATAATATTAACTAGTTTTTTATAACTATGTAATGGGATTCCTGAATAAAACTTTTGTCTTCATTTGTTTGTCAGGATAATTTGGTAATGCTGGTAATGATGATAATTAAAAGATGAATGAATGAATACCTGTTTTACATAACATTCGCCTGGTTTTTAAATACAAAATTTGTATTTTTATACTTTCAAGTCCTTGGAATTGCAGTTTTACTTCTCTAACAAATAAAACTGTGAGATAGATTGGCATTTTTATTTTTGACATAGCTATTGTGTAGAAAAGCAAAGGGGACAAATCACAGTGAACTATGTAGCTACTAAGCTTATATACACACCCAGAGTGGTTCTACTGTGTCTGTAACCAATAAAATGAGTAACATCAGCTTGGAACAAAAACCCTAAAGTTTTCAATCTTCCTAATGGTAGCTAGTCAGATAAGTTTTATTCAAACCAGAAGAAAGAATAAAGACATTTAGAATGGCTAGAATTATTTTTTGTTGTCTTGACTAAACTTTAAGAAAAACAAAAAGAACAACAACAAAATTCCAGAACGAATAATGTCAGATATAATTAGGGAAAAAAATTTCTATTTCTGACTTTCTCATAAAGGAACTCAAACACTTGTGTGTGTGTGTGTGTGTGTGTGTATGTCTGTTTGTATTTCCACATATGAATATATAGTTCTTCTATCTTGCTCTCAATCTTTTTGAAATTTGTAGTTAGATGGATTCATTTATGTCTATGCTCACTGTCTACAAAAATATGTGTATAAGTCTCAACATTTTAAATAAGTACCATACATTTTGTCACTATATTAACTGTGGTGCTTATGCAATCTGCTTGCTGTTATTCTGTAATGACCAGAGTAGAATTTTATTGAAAACATTGAAATCTTTTAGCCTCCTAATAAGATTATCTTCAGGTTCCTGATGGAAGCTAGAGACTGAGGCAGATCATGTTAGAGACCAACTACTGCTAGTTGTTGCTTACTTTTCATGGTGACTCATAGGTTTCAATAAACGTTGTCATGGTTTAATTGCTTTAGTAACTCAATTAGTGCTCTAAAAATTTTCTTGATGATATTAATTCACTTGATGTTTCTAAGAACGTCCATAAAATACACACAAAAATTGTTGGTGTCATAGGTCCATTAGATATATTGTACTTTCCACACTGTCATTGTCTGTGATATTTTTGAGCCTTTTAGCAAAAACACTTCTATTACTATCATCATCTTTATTTAGAACTTAAAATTTTATCTTTGTTATTTTTCTAATAATAGAAGTATATTTAATAGTTGGAAAAATATAGATGATAGAGAAATATAGACAGTTGAAAGTAAAATTATCTTGTTGAATTTCTAGAAAAAAATAACCATTTGTAGATTATTATATAACTTACAGATGCTTTTTTGTGTTTATATGCATGCAGTTATTAAACATTTTAATATTAAAGGAGTCATACTATAAATTATGCTATAAACTAATTTTTAAAAATCCTAAATATATTCCATGGGTATCTCTTATGCCCAGACATATACATCTATTTGTAAAAACTTGATTGATTTGCTATAATTTCTTAATCCTGTGTTGGCATATTTTATGTAGTTTTCGGTTTTTCACTATTATTTTATAAAAACTCAACAATGCACTCTGTTTCTATATTTGCTGGTAATTACAGGGCAAACAACCTGCTTTTAAAATAGGTAACAACAAGTTAGAAATACTGTATCTGTTGAGAAAAAAGCTCTAAGAAGAGAATGTTGATACGAGTCTTCATTCTGCTTTTCTTCTGAGGCATCAAAGTGTTATGTTGACATGTGGTGTTACCTACTTACTGAAGCTGATGGTTATATCTCTCCCCTTTACAGATGCCTGGTATAACCTGGGCTATGCCAACGCCTATAGCTGATACTGTGTCACCCAGTGCAAGTCTGTGCAGTGAACCTCTCATGATAAACTGGGAGAGGATTACAGACAGACTGAGAATGGCTTTTCCACAGCAAACAAGGTACTTTGACTTTTCCTTAGTGGTTACACTTGTTTTTTGTTGTTGTTGTTGTTTTACAATTTTCATAGCCCTAATTGTAGAAATGAAACACTTAACATATACCCATAAGTACAACTATTTTTTTTACCATGGTCTTAGTAAAATAAAATTGACTAAGAAAGCATAGTGCTCAACAGAAATGCTAGGTAAACTTAATTTTTTATTAGTCTTAAGGCATGAGAAGATAAGTGCTTAAATTTATTTTTACTCATTTGCTTGAAGTAGTAGCTATAAACTTACCCAATTTGAATGCTTCCAGCTATAATAATTACCGTAATAAAAAGTTATCAAATTTTCAATTAATTGTATGCTGAGCCCAATGTCATCAGGTTTCAATTTATTTTTTTATTTTATTGAGGTTCCTATGATTTATTTGTGAGTGAACACAGTTCAGTATAAGATATCACAATTGTTTTGGCTTTCACTGTCTGACTTTAGGAGAAGAAAAGTTAATTCTAAAATCTCTGCTCTTGTATGTGTGGAAATAAGTCTAATTTTACTTTGTATTTTCATTTGAAAGAATCATACCCTGTTATCTAATTAGGGTATGATTTTAATAAATTTCATAATTATAAATAGAAAAATATAATTATATAGTTATAGATAATTATAAAATTAATAAATCATAAACCAAAAGAAAGAAAAATCATCCTATTATAAGTATAAGTGGCAGTGGAGGATTAAAAAGGCAAATACTGATTAAAATAATTAGAAGTTAATTATTTTATCATGCAATGAATGTATCTTTTGCTTTCTTTACTTTTTTATTTAATCTATTTTTTCTCTGAGTTTTATGAAGGTAAAACATTTAAATACTACAAAACTGAGAAAATAATAGCAAAAGTTACTATTCAAATAGTTATTTTTAAAATTGTTACTAAAAAGGAATAGTTTAGTCCTGAATGAAATTTGAGATATAAAGTTCTTAATATGTAAATGAATCAACTCAGTTTTCACATAGTGAGTACTTTCATAAGCATAGTTAACTTTCACTGGTAAACACATTAAATATAGCTTTTGGACACAATTAGTAGTTTTTATTATGGTTTCAAATGCATGCAGGTAACATTTTTTAGATTCCAAACTACTGAGTTGAGTCTGTCTGCTGACTGTCATATGAGCAGGATTTTCAGTCTCACCTTTGAGGGCACTTCCTCTGCGGAGCAGGGAACACCAACCTTCTCTATTCTTCATCTCCTCCAGGAAGGAGCTTACAGATCTCTTACAGCAGCTCAAGGATTCTCATGGGAAGTCTGTGTCTCGACTTACATTTGATGAAATTGTTTATAAGATTTCTCAAATGATTGAGCCCAAGAAATCTGAGGTAAATCAAACAAAGCAATAAAGCAACTAACTTTAATTCTCTATTCTTGTTTCTGTAATAGTGCCATAACATGTTTAGAGAGTCAAGAATCAATAACATAATCATAGGACATCATTCATTAACAGTAAATAATCCTACATGTTCAACTTACAGATGACATGGGATTGTTTTAGATCAGAGTAGAATAAAACTGATCCCCTTTGAATTTTCTAAAGACTGCTTTGAACAATTCTGAATGCAAGTTTCTTTTTTCTAATTTTTTTCAAAGATTTATTTTATTTAAACTAATGCTTTATGTAACTCTAACAAATGTTACCAACACTTTATTTCAAGATTTATCATGAGTATTATTTATCCTTTTGGTAATTTTTGCTACATTTTATTTTATTCAGTCTGTCAGTTGATACTGTTTTAGGATAATTTTTAAAAATAAACATTATTTTTAGAGTGAAGGAAAATCTGCTCCAGATGGTAATAGTTCATCACCCAGCCACACTTCATCGCAGCCTAGTGCTCCCCAGACCCCCAAGTCACCACAAGGTTCTACCACATGGGAAGGAGACAAGGACTTGGTGAGACAGATCTTGTTCACTAAAAGCACATTTAGATCTGAGAGGGGAAAAAAGCCTAAATTTTATCATATCTATTTTTGGCTAGGATAATGAAGAGGAAGAAGAGGAGCCCTGTGTAATCTGTCATGAAAATTTGTCTCCAGAAAACTTTTCTGTTTTACCTTGTGCTCACAAATCCCACTCTCAGGTAAACAATTAAGCTTGTCCTGTTAATATTTTAGCATTAGTCAGCTAAGCAAGCTTACTGCCTTGCTTACAAGGTGTATCAGCATCCAGTCTCATTTCACAGCCCCACTGGCCATCACTGCACTTCCTTCTCTGAGTGCCATACAGAACGTTTACATCTCTCACTGTATGCAGTCATGGCTGTACTACTGTTTTCAGGAGGACAGCCTGGAGATTTAAATGGTATACAGTATACAGTTCCCTTGAGCAAACTAGGAGAAATATTCATTGATAAAGCAATTGAGAGACAGGACTAGTAACAAGGAAGTGACATTTTACCTTACTGTAAATTCTACAGTGTCTATTATCCATATGTAATAATGGCCCCTCGCATTTTAAAACTGACTTGTTTTAGTAATCTAACCTCTTGTGTTTATGTTTGAAGACTCTGAGACCTGGATTAATGTTAGAAAAATGTGAGGCCGACATATCTTTTGTGTTCTTGCTATGTATATGGATTAACTCCTGGTGTTGCTGCTGTGTAACTGTTACTGATTACAATGTATGGTCCAAATCCTCTGGGGAAAAATGTGATTCAACAACAGAAAAGATAATCTTAGACAAGAAGTGTTTTTCTCGGAGAAGTAAACAATTGCCTGATTTTTCCAACCATGTTATAAAGATAAAATATGTGGTACAAAATTATGTGTGTTGTCTGCTTTGATCTGAAGAGGTTTGAAAAATTGTTAATCCCATAAAGTCTCCAAAATGACACTTAGCCACCCAGTTTTTCCATTTTGAAAGGTTAATGTGTGAATATTTTACAATAAGAATGTTTGTCAAAACTTACTTGCATTGCCCAGTGAAAAGGAAATATATAATTCATTCAGTTTACTCTTCAAGGTTAGTTATTAGACATCAAATATAGTCCCTACACTTTTAATCCTGTTATCTGATTTGCCTCTCCATTATTCAAACATCAAAAATACCTAGTTTTAGAGTCAATACATACCAAAATATAACAAATACTTCACAGTTCAGGATTACTGTTTCACTGCAGAAAACAATCTGACTGTTCTTCCAGGGGGGTTCAGCTTTAGAGCCCCATCAAGGAATTGGTAATTTTCATATGCCTAGTTGTTATTTATTTAGTTAATTATAAGTGAAAAAAATGTAAATAAAATCAACCAAAGAGTAAACAGCAAGCTTCTCCAATATCCTTGTAGAACTCTTAGTCATTTTTTAAAATAGGGGAAAACCAAATTTGAGCCAAATAGACTGGCTTAAAAATACTCTGCCATTGCCATGGATAGCTTAGCAAACCATAGTTGTAGCAGATGGCTTGGCTTTCAGAACCATCAGAGGAGAAGGCATGTTGGTTGGTGACTGATGTGTAGAGTGGAAGCTGCCTTTGCTAGGCTAAATTCGAAACTCTGACTTAATCATTTTGCTCCTTAGTGCATTAGACCATGGTTGATACAACAGGGGACATGCCCCAACTGCAGACTCCATATTTTGCTACCAGAAGAATTCCCTGGCCACCCCAACAGGCAGTTAACCAAGATCTGATGCAAAGCAGGTAGCTATACCTAAGATCAGTTTTAGACATTGGAATTTAATTCAGCCTTTTAATGAGATAATTGTTGGAATAGTAATATGCAACATGTCCCTTGGCTTCATGCTAATAGACCAGCTAATCACACCAGAGCTGAGCCGGAGATTAAGACAGATCTAAAGCACTTGTAAATTAAATGGAAGGGACTTAAAGAAGGTGGGATTTGATAGTTGCATTTTATGGCTCTTCATAACATTTTCCATCTGTAAACACAAGACCTGTACAGATGACTAATACTATATTTCTTAAAATATCCTGTCTTTTTTTCTTTTTTTAATTTATTTATTTCTTTATTAATTAATTAAAGATTTCTGTCTCTTACCCACCGCCGTCTCCCCTTTTCCTCCCCCTCCCCCTATCTATTTTCCCTCCCTCTTCAGTCCAAAGAGCAATCAGGGTTCCCTGCCCTGTGGGAAGTCCAAGGACCACCCACCTCCATCCAGGTCTAATAAGGTGAGCATCCAAACTGCCTAGGCTCCCACAAAACCAATAGGTGCAGTAGGATCAAAAACCCATTGCCATTGTTCTTGGGGTCTCAGTTTTTTTTTCTTCTTACTCTGTTTTTCTTTATTTTCTTTCAAATATGGTACATTTTAATTTCCTGAAATAAGTTTAGGAGAAAAAGCAAGAAACATTCTATAGATTTTAGTTTTCTTTTTAACTTTGAAAGCTCGAGGTTAAAAATATAACTATTATAAGTTATATTTCTATCTCAATTGTTCTTTCTATCTTCTGAAATAACTACCTTTGATGAGATTATGGATTCCTTGACACTGGTGACCATGCAATGGTTCATAATAGCCTGTGATAGATGATTGTTTCAGACATGACAGGACCAGTTTGTTAACTTGTTTGTGCCATGAAATCTCACAATAATTACACTATAAAAACTACAACTGATTTGTATTTCCAAGCCGGGCAGTGGTGGCACACGCCTTTAATCCCAGCACTGGGGAGGCAGAGGCAGGCGGATCTCTGCGAGTTCGAGGCCAGCCTGGTCTACAAGAGCTAGTTCCAGGACAGGCACCAAAAACTACAGAGAAACCCTGTCTCGAAAATCAAAAAAAAAAAAAAAAAAAGATTTGTATTTCCCTCAAAAGCTAGTTCTTAATATCACACCACAAGATGCCTATATCCCCAATATTTAGTGCCACAAATACAGAATGAAGTTAGAATTAGAAACCAAGAGCTAGTAAAGGAGCCAGATAATGCAAGTTAAGTCATTTACTGAGATAACTGAGATCTTACATTACTTTGTAAACATATTCCTTGGCTCTTAATCATTTGCATTTTGTAAAGACTTTTTTTTCCTACTTTAAGGATGTCTACTTTTGTGGAACCCTCACCCCTTATTCTCAAAGGGACTAGAATTTCCTAGCAGAATGTTTTCCCAGGAAGATAGTGGCCTTCCCCTCTCCCACCCGAGAGATTCCGAGCACAAGGTCACTTAGCCCAGCCAGTCAGCTACCTGGTACAGGCTGATAAAGATGGCCTGACTCAGGAATGGCCTTGCTCTAAAAACAAGGAGAAAGCTGACTTAGCAGGATGGGAAGGAGCAAAAGTCCTTGCACCCTTGCCAAAGCACCTTCTCAAAGCCTCTTTGTAGTTATACCTTTAAAAGCCTACCCCACAGAGGAGATACAAGCTGGAGATGAGATCCAAACATGTTTGTATTGTGCTGATTAAACCTTGCTTATTACAGTCTGGGCCTCTCTGTGTGGTCTCTCTCTGGGGGTCATAATCTGGGCACAACACTTTCATGTAACTGTTGTGGGAAAGAGAAGACATCGTTTATATGTACTTGCTGCTGCTTGCAACAAAGTTCATATCCGGTAGACCAATTGCCTGTCTGAAGCTTGTCACTGAGAGTTTCCATTCCTAGACAACAAAGCCTATTTTAAAGTAGTGTGAATGCTGTAAGTGGTGTACATGCCTGTACTTTCAAACTTAATCCATAGTTCCCTTGTGAGACACTTATCCTTGGCTCATATTCATAATCTCAATTTCATTAATTTTGATAGGAAAAGGTTTTTTTTGACTCAGCAACTATTTTTTGTGTGTATTTCAGTGTAAATATATTTTGAAGTTACTGTGAATCTCTATTTAAAAATTCTATTCCTGTAATTGTATGCTAAACTTCTTTTCCTATTTCGAAAATAAACTGAAAGATGTGAAGAAAAATATTTTTTAAATGTCAGCTTTTGTGTGGATGAGGTGATTCACCAGGTGAAGGCTGCCCGTTGCCAAGCCTGATGACCTGAGTTCTGTTCCTGGGATGCACATGGTGAAAAGAAGAACTGCCAGTCCTTCCAGTTTTCCTCTGACCTCCACATGTACAGTGTGGCTTGTGTGTGCACACACACACACACTACACTCAGATGCATGGAGAGAAAGGGAGGGAGGGAGGGAGGGAGGGAGGGAGGGAGGGAGGGAGGGAGGAAAGAGGGAAGAATATTTTTTAAGTATGCCATTTGTCCATATATAAAGTACTAATACTGTGTTGGAGTTTCAGTATCTAGAACTTATGGGACATTCAATCATCAGTAATGTAGCAGATTGATTACCTTGTAAGACAAGTCATGCTTACAATTTGTTTATTAGTTCATGTTTATAATTGTAATTTCATTTTCAGTGGAAAATAAATGTATTTCTGAATTGAACAACTGTTTTTTATGTATTCATCTTAAATGTATACAAAAATATTTTTATTTCAAATGCCTATCTCTGTTGAGTTGTACTAAAATCTTTCTTCTGTTTTGAGAAAATAACAGGAAAATATCTAAGTTGTTAGTCATCTCATCTTTTGAAATGCCAAGGATGTCTTGGGGTCTTAGAATACAGAAGTTGGGGATTCATTGAGTTTCTTATCTGTCTCTGGCAGGTGTTTCTTGCCCAAAGCCATGTGGCTGTGTAGTAGGTAAGCCTCCTGGTACTGATGGGTCCTGATACTCTGCCACGTGTCTCCTTTTCTGGCTCCTGTGCTAGAGTGATAGTGGTGATGAGTGTTTGTTGCAAAGCCTGATGCCTTGAGTTCTATCCCTGGAAAGGAAAGAACTACTAGTCCTGCAGCTTGTCCTCTGATCTCACGTGCAGTGTGGCTTGTGAGTGCATAAGTCATTCTTGGCTTCAAGTAAGGAGCCAGAAGACTTAACACAATCACTGGTATATAGTGAGAATGTAGAAGTTTAATACCCCACAAAGTCATGTCTAGTTCTACAGATGTGAAGGTAATGGAGCTATAAAATTGTTGATATACAGTTGTGTTCACTGCCATGCTTTCTTCTGAGGAATGATTTTACCATGCGCAGGAAACCAGCTAATGACCAACAAGCTCCTAGCATGGCAGGATTTGTATCAAAAATATTTTGGGCTTACTACCCAAGCATGAGGTCCTGAGTTCAAACCCAGACACCCTCAAAAAATAATCTGGCATGCCTTTACATACTCTAACAAGAAGGTGGAGACAGAAAGATGCTAGGAGCTTGCTGACAAGCTAGCCTACCCAGTGGAGATCTTATCTCAAGGGAATATGGTGGGGAGAGGGAGAACATGAGACCTAGAGCCTTCTTTTGACCTCTGGACATGTGCACAAGTGCACTCACCTCCGTATGTATATACATAAACATACCATTTTAAAAGTAATAAAATATCTGAAAGTATCTAATAATCTACTACAGCTTCTGCCTTGTGCTCTATGCCTTTCTGTTAATTTTTTATGCATATACTATTTTACAGCTTTTATAGGATACCTTCAGGTGTGTTTGGTACTTTGTTTGATATATATGTAGTATATATTACTATGATTTATTTACAGATGATGAATCTCAAGACTCTGATAAGGGGGAAATAATTTGTTTAAGGTGACAGTTACAAATGGGATATAGTAGCATTTGCTGGGATTGTATTACAGGTGGTCCCCAATTGGTGTATCTACTAGTTGACATCTGCATCCATTTTTGGATTTACTTTGTACATAACAAAAGTAGCACTTAATACTTCTTAAGTAGTTCTCTTCCAATTAAACGGGATAAACCCAGTATGCTGACCGTATTCTACTACGGCTACATTATTGGTGTATAAAATATAAAGATATGGTAGTGATATAGCGATATGACATGGTGGCAAGAGTTTGACTTCTCCCTGTTGTTTAAGATGATTCCAGTTATTGAAAATTATCTTGACTTAATTATTAATACTACTTTTTTTTCCTTAGTCTTTTACAGTTTAAAAAATGAGAGTTAAATTCTGTGGTTCAGGAAGGCATATTTGGCTTTTAAATTTGTCAAGTATGCCATTACATTTTTAAGATATTCCTAAATAATGTATTTGCCTTTCAGATATGAATTATATAATTGGAAAAGCTTAGTGTACTACTTTGGTTTATAGCCAAATAAAAACAATAGCCAGATAAAAACAATAAATAAGCATGATTTTCTTGCGTAGGTACTAGTTGTATAGACTAGAAGGTGCAGGTTGTCAGAGCCAGTCCTAGACTGCCATCGTGGTAGCGTATTTATATAAATGCATATTCCAAGCAGCGGTCTGGGAATATGCCACATTAGTGAATATTATAGATGGGTGGTTTAGTGCACATTTTGGAAGCTATTGGAATAGTAGAGTTTGGTTTTCTTGAGTAAGTCTAGGTTTGAATTTTTTTAATATTTTTATGTGTATGTGTGTGCATGTATGTGTACCATCTGAGTGGCTCTATGTGTCAGAGAAGGGTGTCGGATCCTGTGAAACTGGATTTATAGGTGGTTGTGGCCCACTATGTGGGTGTAGTGAATGGAACGTTGGTCTTCTGCAAAAACAATAAGTACATCCAACTATTGAGCTTTCTCTCTAGCCCCATAAATTTAGATTTTTTTTTAATTCCCAGAAACATGGTGTAATAAGTAAAAATTTTCCTAACTTCTCAGTTGCCTCGTTTTCTAGAATATATCAACAACAAAACAACCACCTGCCTGAGAGCTATCATATTAAAGGAGCATTTATTTGTTTTCTCTCCCAAAATAGCAAACTTCATGTGACTTATTTAACCTGTTTAAATTTACTTTTGATGGCAGAATGTATTTTTTTATTGATCTACCCTTGATAAGTTGAAGAGGCCAGAGAGTATAGCCACTAGTACTACTTCTAAGTTTACAAAACTCCAAATACTGTCTCACCCTTATTATCTTTGTTTGATGTATTTGAACTACATGAACTGTAGTGTACCTGGATACTACCTCATAAGGCTGTGAACAGTCAGCAGTGATAAAGTACGCAGTGATGTGTTTCATTGTGACATTTTCATATATTTGTATCATTTTGCTTTGCTTATTTTTCCTGCCATTGTAGAAGTTATTACTCTTCCTTTAGATCAGTGTTTCTCAACCTTCCCAATGCCGTGACCCTTAAATACAACTTGCTTTTGTTGTAGTGACCCCCAACCATAAAATTATTTCAGTGCTACTTCATAACTGTAATTTTACTACTGTTATGAATCATAATTAAATATTTTTGTTGATAGAGGTTTGCCAAAGGCATCACAACCCACAGGTTGAAAATTGTTGATTTAGATGTCAAGGACACTGATTTGCTGAGGTCACACAGCTCATAAATAGAGTCATGACTCCAAGCTATAATTTTCCACCACGATCAGTGTTATTCTCTCCATATTATGCCTGCTTTTTGACAGAGGAAGTGGAGCAGGTATAGGAAGAAGGAAGGAGAGGATAGGAAAAGAGGACAAAAGAAAGAAGGAATGAATTGTGGGAGAAAGAAATAGAAAAAAAAGGAAACTGAGGAAGCTGAATACTTAGGAGTTATGAAGTTATTTTTTCAGTCAAGATAGAAACAAAACAAGATTAGGATAGTCTTACAAGGTGACAGTATCTCACTTGAGAATAAAGTCAGACATGCATATTTTAACATCAAGGTTGATGATTCCTGGTCAGTGTTTTAAAAGGATAAGGGCATGTGTTTTACCTTTTAAATTTCTAATGCCATGTTGGTAGTTGTTTAAAACAGGTCTCAGAGGTCACATCCTTTTTTTAGGGCCATGAAGTTTAACAGCCACTGCTGTGGTTTTAGTAGCATAGTTAAATGTGCTCTGTCCACTCAGAGGAAATAGCAATGTTGAAGAAGCTGGTGCTAGGGACCTGTAGTTTTCTCTAAGAGCTGTTTCTAAGCAATAAAGATATGTTTACATTATTTTAATTCAAGGAAGAATTCCTTTCAACCCCAAGGGCATGAGACAAAGCCATACCTCAGCAACTGAAGGTGAAGTGTTTTCATTTTATTTAAGAAACCTGAACTATTTAATAAATTATAATCACATTTACAGTATTATCAGATCATTACAATAAAAAGATAAATGGAAGTTTAAGGCCATCATTTGTTAGCGATGTATATATATAATTTATTTGTTAAATTTGTTTAAGTTAAGATATAATTACATCATTTTCTCCATTCTCTTTATTACACCCAACCCATATATTCCCTCTCCCTCAAATTTAGGGTCTCTTTTTCTTTAATTCTTTTTAAATGTGTTTGTACTCACACACACTTTCGTGAATATATAATAAATACAGCAGGTTCAATCACATGATATTACTTGCACTTAATAGTTTTCAGGCCCACCTGGTATGAGGTAACCAGTTGGAAGGCTCTTACCTGAAGACGACTGTATTTCCTACTCAGCCTTCCACAGTTGCCTGTAGTTTTTTGTCTAGGGTTTGGATCCCTGTGGATTTCCTATTTCCTGTGTTAACAAGTCTCCTGATGTTGTCCTTCAGGTTCTTTGTTTTGTTTTTGTTTGCTTGTTGTTTTGGGTTGAGACAATACCTTGTTGCCTGGCTCAGGCTGGTCTTGAATTCATAGGCTTAGTGATTGATTCTCTTGCTTCCTTTGTGGCTGAGATTACAGTTGTATACCACCAAGCATGGCAGTGTGTTCCCTAAGGGCGAAGCCTCACATCTGCCTTCTGCCTCCCTCTTCTCTTTACCCATCAAAGGCATACTGGTCACATCAGCAGCATACCTGAGTGATATTTTACACATGGTTCTTGAACTGATGAACCTGAGAACAAGGATCTCAGCTCTTAGGGATAATTCACAGCATGCATTCTGTGCCACATAAATCACAAGATTGCACGTGCTTAAATAGGCCTTACAGTCTGTGCCAGTCAACCTCATGGAAAACAGATTTAAATGGAACTTACATAGAATAGTCATTTTAGACTAGTACAATGGCTGGAAACAATTGCTCACTAGAGTGACCCTTTCAGTGATTGTAGAAATCCACACAGAATTTTCCACACTTATCACTGACACTCAAGGCATAGTAATAATTTAAAACTTTGAAACATTTAAAATACAGTTTTATAGAATAAATAAATACTTATATTTCTGTTATTTAATGGAGAAACTGATTCAATAATACTTTGACTTAGAAAAACATAATAAAACAGCAAATATTTAATATACCTGATGGAGGCATTAAAGAGAAGTTAAATTACTATTACTTCAAAAGTCATGGAAGTACGCATCTGCACCAAGATAAACTCTTCTTAACGCTGCTTTGTGCCTGAAGATAAGGGTGTATTTGAGGTTCACACTGGGATGTTGAAAATGAAGCAACTACATATTTTATGAAGAAGACTGGGGAGCCAACAATAAATGGGACTTTAAGGCTAATAAGATATCCAGAACCTATGTACCAATGACCCAGAAATAATAGAACAACAAAGGAGGTGAAGATAAACCAGAAATCAGCAAGGCTTGATTGGGTAAACATGCTTGATTCATACTCAACCTTCATTATAGTGATGAGCAAATCAGGGTGCCCTAAATTCTTTTATACATGGTAATTGTATAAAAAAAAGAGGAAAAAAACACCAAACAGATACTATTACAAGTGTAACAATGGGAAAGTTTTAAAATACTGTAGAAATTGCCAAGTGTAGCACAGTCAGGAAGTGAACATGTGTTATTGTGCTACGGAATAGGTGGTATGAATGCTTGCTCCACAGAGGGTTACTACAGCCCTTCAATTTTTATAATGGTCCCAAAGCACAATGAAGCAAAGAGAATAAGTTATGCATTTGCTGCTGTGGGCAATTTAACATGTCACTATATATATTTTCTTTAGAAATAAATGTTTATCTCCCGTTGCACTTTTAGAGAAATGAAAAATGTGGCCACAAAAGGTTGTACATGGATGTTCAGAGTAAGAGTGCCCATTTCCAGTTTGGATATTGTACACATTTCTCTCCAGTCAACTGTATAACCAATAAAAAAAAAAGAAGAGTGAGCTTTTCTACATGCAAAAATTTGAATGAGTTACAATCATATTGAAAACATGAGTATGCTTCATGATACCAAGGAATAAAATTCTAAGAAGTACAACACATCAGTGGATTGAGAATAAGGAAGGGCAGAAATTAGTTGTAAAGAAACAGAAAACTAGAGAGCTGAAAATGTGCTCATACTGTGATAATAGTTTAATATATATATATATGTGTTATTAGTTTAATATATATATATATATATATGTGCACCAAAACTTAAGTGTTGGGTGTAGTAGTGCACACCTTTCATCATAACACTTAGCAGAGGTAGGAGGATCTCTGTGAATTCAAAGTCAACATAGTGAGTTGAATTCCAATCAAGAAAACAGACCATGTCTCAAACAATGAACTCTTACCAAATTATAAACTTTATGTGCCTCTTACTGTATGTCACTTGAAAAAGGACTCGATTTGCTTAGAAACAAGGTGATTACAGTCCAGTGTTGTGCTACTCGACATGGAACAAAGATGCAAAGGCAAAGCCCATTCTCGATCACTACCCATTGGCTGGATCCAGATTCCTACTTTTATCCTCATCTAATCTTGCAAAAGCTTTGCGTTTAGGGCTTTCCCCACATCTTATTCTGATAATATTCATAGAATGACCTTGGCAGTGTCCCTTGACTCATCTGTCATTCCTGAACCCATGTTCCCTCTTTTTAAAGAAATCTGGCAACTCTTAGAACAGTGGCTCTCAACCTTCCTAATGTTGCAACCTCTTATACATCATGTTGTAGTGACCCCCCCAACCATAAAATTATTTTTGTTGCTTCATAACTAATTTTGCTGTTGTAAATTTTAATATAAATATTTTTAGAGATAGAAATTTTCAAAAGGGTCATGAGCAAATATCTTAGGAGAGAGCAGCAACCATTTGCACGTGTGAGGGTCAGAAGACTACATTAGCTCTTTTGTTCAGGAACACTGATTGCCACCTACATAACCGTTAGTAGGCCCAGTTCTATCATTTTAGCAATTCCAACCTGACATGATTGTCTTGAAGGGATGTTAAGTATAATTTAACACTGTGTGTGGGTCAGCCTTGCATTACTGCAATGCAATACTCAAGACAATAACTTCTAAGTAGTATTTGTTCAGCTCACAATTTGGCATGGCACCTATATCGCTTTATTCCTGTTAAGGATGCTAGATGGTGGCATGTCTTGGAGAGGGGGAGAGGTAAAAAAGGAGTGGAGGAAAAGAAGGATGAAAAAAGAAATGAGGAAGAAAGGAGTGGATGCTATAATCTGCTTTAGGTGCCTGTACTTTTCATTCAAAAGACCCCCATCTGTTCATGAGCTACAACACTTGATACCATAACCCTATCACTGACATGAAAGAATATAATAGGACTCTTCTGTCTGCTGCTGTTTAAAGCCCATTACTTCACTGTACCCATCCCTATCATTGTGCTGTGGAGACTCCAGCAGAGGCTTCACGTTTAAAGGGTAAATGAAATTCTAAGCTAGTGGGTCTCAAGCCTGGCTACATATTTGTTGTGGTTTGGAGATGCCAGAGTCTCCAACTCCTCTCTCTCTCTCTCTCTCTCTCTCTCTCTCTCTCTCTCTCTCTCTCTCTCTCTTTCCACTTTCAGTCTTTTGTCTATCAGGAAGTTAAGAACATCTGACACATGCTCTCACATCATGAACTCATAGGGTATGAAGGGAAGGATTATAGACTGAAACATCTAAAACAAAAACAAAAAAAAAACCCATAGGATCAAATTAAAGAATCCCTCCTTTTACCAGTTATTTTGTTACAGTGACAAAGGTCCAACTAACACATTCAAATCACGAGGGATTAGAGCAAACATTCAAGCAACAAAAACCTGTGGTTCTATTTAATGTTAAAACTGGGGCATTAGAGTACTTCAGAGATCCCCCAAAAGATGCTGTTATGGAGCCAAGCCCATGAGATACCCCTAATATTGCTAAAACTGTATTGAATCACCAGGCATCTTGTTAAAATTTGGGTTCTGATTCAGTATTTATGGTGAGAGCTAAGATTCTGAATTTCTAATGAGTTCCTGATGTAATGCTGTTGGTTCTGGAATAATACTTTTAGTAGAAAAACTAAACCATGGGTGGCATCAGCATTGCTCAGGACTCTTTGTAAAGCTAAAGGTATCCTAAGTCCCACCTATGAGATGGAGTCCCCCAGCTCCTGTACTCCCCCAGCCAGGTTTGGTTTTCTCAAAATCAAATCTCTTGCCTGATGTTTTACATGTGAAAACATGTATCCAATTAAGCACTGTGACATCTATCTTTTTATGGGCTTCCCCTAGGAAAGTTTATTAGCTGATGAAACACTTTCAACTGGAATATTTTCTGGTATGTGTCTCCTTTGCAGATTGGTGAGCACAATCTGCATTTTGAGTCAGCTGTGACGATTTCATTAACACACAGCTCAGAACCTAGTGTGGAGCAGCCTGTTTGATGAATGGGACCCTGGTTCTTCTTGAAGCACTATCACATCATATATCAGTTTTATGTCAAATGAACTGATGGTTTTATGGCCTTTCCTTTCAATTTGATAGGCCCCTTGTCATGGGTTCTTTTTAATATGGCTAGAGGGCATTTTTTGGTGGCGATGACACAGTGATTTATAAGACCCACATTATGCATCAGTCACATATATGTAAATCAGAACCATTTCTTTCTGGGAGAAATTGTCTTTCCTATTCTGTGATAAATAGGTGTATATTCAGTATGCAGGCATTCATCATGACAGATTTGAATTCTCATTTCTGTATACCATATGACCAAGCAATTAGCATCATATAAGGAGAAAGTACTCTACAGCTGGATCTTTCCAAATGTAAGACTTACAGCATTCAAGTTTAGAGCCAACATGAATCTCATGCTGAAGCATAGTTGCTGGAGATACCTGAGCACCAGCCTAAATGATGAAGAGCAAAGAGAGGCTTAAAGGGAGCATTACAAAGAAGAAATGGGAGTACCTTTTCACCTCTGTGTTGCAAAATTGCTGTATAGCTTACTATCACCTGCCTTACTTAGTCTTCCAAACATTCTGAAAGTTGGAAAGTGCTGTCAAACAAAGAAATGAACCAATGGGAACTTATCCAAGAGCTGGACCTGGCTAAGTCAGCCTAACTCTAAAACCATGATCTGTTGAAATATGAGCAGCGGCGGGGCTGCGTCCCCAACACCCTGGCTGCTTGGCTAGCTCATGCCCGAAATAACAACACACAAACTGTATTCATTTAACTGCTTGACCCATTTCTATCTAGCCTCTTCTAGGCTAACTCTCGCACCTGGACTAGCCCATTTCTAGTAATGTGTGTAAGCACCCCAAGGTGTGCTTACCGGGAAGACTCTAGCCTACGTCCATCGTGGGTTGGAGCTGCCTGGGAGAGCTGAGCATGGCGTCTCTGCTCCAGAGAGCAGAGCCATCGAGTCTGAGCTCACTTCCTCTTCCTCCCAGCATCCTCTTCTGTTTACTCCTCCCACCTATGTTTAACCTATCAGGGCCAGCCAAGCAGTTTCTTTAATGCTTAACCAATGAAATCAACAGATTGATATATGACACTCCCACATTAATGATCTTTCTGCTATGCTGCATCATAAAACACCTTCTGGTCTGTATTTGAAATATATCTCTGTGATAGCAGCTTTGGAAAGACAAGACTACAATGCTTAGCAATTGCATATGCCATCTGCATTCTGGGCCCAGCCTTGAATCTGTAGAGGTAGTATCAGAAGTATGGGTGGAGTGACTTAGCTCTTTAATGATAGCTACTTGAGAGACAGACTGGAGGACCACATTCTCAAGGTCTGCCTGAGCTACAGATTGAGTTTAAGATCATCCAGGGCAACTTAGTGAGACTCTTTCTCAAACTAAAACTTAGAAAGAAGATTGAAAATACAGTGGTTGTAAAATGTCTTCCTAGTGTGCACAAGGTCCTAGATTCAATCCCTAATATCTTCAAGAAACAAAGAAAATACTAAAATACCTAGAAAGATTGAAAAGAAACATTCAATGAAAGCTCATTGGTTGACAGAAACTCTTCATTCTTTGCTTCTTGAATGAAATATAATTGTATGAATTTTAATACTTTTCAGCAGTCATTGGCAACATAAAACTGAGTCTGACAGCATTATTATAAATACTTGTGCGTTGTAAGGATGGACAGTTACTTTTAATGTTGGCTACTTGAAAATCATGGTAAAATACTCAGGTGTTATTTGATTCATTCATAGAAAGGAAACAGACTCAGAAACTGGAAACCAACCCTCACAAATGGCCACACATCAAGTAACAGTAAGACAAGCTTCACTGTAAACCCATTGTTCTCATTGCTCAGGAAATTATATTTTTTAAGAACTCTACTTTTATACTCCCAAAAGTTTCCTTATCAAAACAAGAAAACATTTACCCCCAATAATTTCAGTCATAAACTTCATTTTCAAAACGATAAGATTTTTTTTACTCAAATATTTGATTGGGGCCTTCCTATATAATATGTGGTCATAAGTTGTATCCTGAATTCTGCATTTCATTCTTTATTTCCTCAATTAATAGAAGACCAAAGGTGAACATTTGGTATACAGGAAAAAAGTTCAGGGAATCTAACCTCCGATTTTAGTTAAACACACACACACACACACACACACACACACACAAGCAGGATGACTCACAAAACAAAATAGAAACCGAGGGAAGAGATTATAGATGTGGATTCTCCTGGCAGATGAGGGAAGAAACAGAGACTTAGAAGAATGTTTTCAAAATGGATTATTTGGTACCTTCTTTCCTGAGACAGCTAGCTGGGCATGAACGAAAGTGTCTCCAACCAGGTCAGTTCACGAAAGGAGAGAGTTCAGATGCTAGAAAGAAGAAGCAGTAAAACAGGAAGCAACAATTATCCATAGCAGATAAGAAAGAGGAAAACCCTTTGGATGGGCTTGGGGTGGTTTGCAGCTTAGCATGAGAGGTGTCATGTAGTCTCTCTAGGTGGTGACAGCTGCACTTCAGAAGTGCTTGGACAGTCAGGAGAGACCACCTTGGTGACCACAAATGACTGGGTGATTTGGGAATACGGAGAAGTTGTGTGAAACATTAAGTTTTCATACCTCTTTTTCCCTACTATGCTCAACCAAATATATAAAGTATGTTAAATTTAAGCATCACAAAGATATTCTAATTTGGTCCATACATACAGCATATTTATAAAGTGAAATAGTGATTGCCATTTTACAGAAGAGGAAATAAGTTTACAGAGGAAAAGAGACTTTTCTCAGTGTTGATTGCTGGGGCAAGTTAAGAAAACGTTTTATTTGTACCATATAAATAATTTTCATTCAGTGTGGTAGGCTAGAAATCACCTGCTAGATAAGCAAGCATCCTCTTGACTAAGTATCTGAAGCAAGCCTTTCTGCACACAGGTAAATACGAGGATCTGTCAAGTCTGATGTTAAAGTAATATAGACACATGGTAGACAGGTAAGGAACTCTCAAATGTGAGAAGATAATATTTTTATTTCTTTCTGAAAATTATCTTTAATTTTTTTCTTTCTTTTATTGATTTTTTATTGAGCTCTACATTTTTCTTTGCTTCCCTTTCTGCTTCTCCCATCTCCTTCAACCTTCTCCCAAGGTCCCCATGCTTTCAATTTACTCAGGAGATTTTGTCTTTGTCTACTTCCCATGTAGATTAGATCTATGTATGTCTCTCTTAGAGTCCTCGTTGTTGTCTAGGTTCTCTGGGATAGTGATTTGTAGGCTGGTTTTCTTTGCTTTATGTTTAAAAACCACGTATGAATGAGTACATGTGATAATTGTCTTTCTGGGTCTGGGTACTTCACTCAAAATGATGTTTTCTGGCTCCATCCATTTGCCTGCAAAATTCAAGATGTCATTATTTTTTTTTTGGCAGATAATATTTTTAAAGTACATAAGTATACAGAAATAGTCACAAGTTCATTACTAGCTAAAATCATCTTAGAAAGCTTTTCCTTCTCCTGGTCAAAGCTTAATCTCCAGGCACTCTACCTGCTCCCGTCAACACTCATCTGACCTTGAATTAATTACTTCTCTAGTTGCTATTACAAACACTAAATAAACAAAGCTAGTGAGGGACGGAAGGGTTTATTTTGGTTGACAGATTGAAGGATACATTCTATCATAGCAAAGAAGACATGGAAGCAGAAATGTGGGGTGACTGGTAGCATTTCATCCACAGACAGGAAGCACAGAGAGATGAATGTGCTCAGCTCACCATTTTATTCAGTCCACAATCCCAGCCAATATAATGGTGCTGCCCTTGTTCAGGGTGGGTCTTCTTTCTCAATAAACCCTTTCTGGAAATACCCTTATCATAGACAACCTAGAAAGGTATTTTATACTGATCCTAAACCCAATCCAGTTAACAATGAAGACTGTTAGGAATTTTTCCTAACGTGAGAGCTCTGCCGATGCAAAAATCCCAATCAATCCAAATCACAACAAACCAAATTTAAAAAATATCCAGGTTTAATGGGATTCCTGCACTCTTGGGTGGCCCCAAGTGGGAACCTTAGCAAGCCACAAACATGACCACCAAGGGGAGAGGGGATCTTCCAGGGGAAGCAGTTTAAGTAGACTGGGAGAGTGGTCAAGATTTTAGCAGGCTCTTCTTGACACTCATCAGGGTAGGAGTCAAGGCTTGGCAGGCACAGGGACAGGACCTCCAAAGATGGAGGCCAGAGACCAGGACTTGGGACTTACAAAGACTAATTACATCTTAGAGTTGTAATTACTGTAGTAAGGTTCAATTTTTATATGCATGTAAAAGAGCAATAGGTACATTCTAAAACAGAGTTCCTGAATGCAATTTTACACATACATGCTTTTCATTTTGTTTTTAGTAACTGACTCTTCTTATTAGCACGTTTTAATATGTAGAAAGATCAGCATTATACTTCTGGGCTCTGTAAAGAAAGGACTGAGACTTTGATATGTGAAGGATAAGTGATGATTAACACATTGTAGTGGTTATCCAATCTCTGTGAGAATTCGAGAAGTGGGGCAGGGTAAAAGGCTAGAAAGGCTTTAGGGAAAAGGGGAAGTTAAGTGCTGGGAAGGAAGAAAGGAGAATCAGAGAGACACTATGTTCTTTCAAAACTATCAGGTCAAGGCTGGAGGTATAACCTAGTAGTAGACTTGACTTGAATGTGTAGGGCCCTAAGTTTGATTATCATCAGTATCACAGAGAGACAGAAAAAGTGGAGTGGGAGTGTGGAGAGTGGTGACTTGAATGAGAAATGTCCCTCTAAGTCTCAGGCATCTAAATAGATTTCCCAAGTTGGTGATGCTGTTTCGGGAGTGTAGAAAGTGTGGCCTTGATGGGAGACTATGTACTGGGGACTGGACTTGCGAGTGTACACATGTGTATCTATGGTGTAGGAGTTCCTTCTGTTTGTGTGTTGCTTTCATTGGTTAATGAATGAAGAAACTGCTTGGCCTAGTTGATAGGGCAGAACTTAGGTAGGCAGAGAAGACAGAACTGAATTCTGGGAGGAAGAAAGCAGTCAGAGAAACCATGGATCCTCTGCCTAAGATGGACGCCAGTTAGAATTTCCAGTAAACCACTGCCACATGGCAAGACACAGATTAATGGAGATGGGTTAAACTAATATGTAAGAGTTAGCCAATAAGAAGTTAGAGCTAATGGCCAAGCAATGTTTTAATTAATACAGTTTCTGTGTGGTTATTTCGGGTGTAAGCTAGCTAGGCGGCCCTCTCCCTCTTTGCAACATATCTCTCAAACTTCCACTCCTCCCTCTTACTGCCATACCTCCCCACCATAATGAGCTCTTATCCTTCTGGAACTGTAAGCCAAAATAAGCTTCCTAAGTCACTTTGGGTCATAGTGTTTTATCACAGCAAAAGAAAAAATACAGAAATACAGGGAGGAAGAAAGAAACACAACTCTTTCTTGTAATCTTTGGGAGATCCAAAGTAATTTACTTTTTTAAGGTAATTGAATGGGGTCAGATCAAGGTCAAATGATGGTGTCCTGTAACTTACTGGCCTTGTAAACATCACTGATATTAGCTTAGCATCAAAAGATCATTTATGAGCTCTACAGTAGAAGTACACGCCTTAATCTCAGCGTGGGAGGCAGAGGCAGGTGGATCTCAGAGAGTTCAAGGCCAGCCTGGTCTTCAGGACACCTAGGGCTGTTACACAGAAAAACTCTTGTCTTGAAAAAATAGAGAGAGAGAGAGAGAGAGAGAGAGAGAGAGAGAGAGAGAGAGAGAGAGAGGGAGGG
>NW_026068023.1:0-22569 GCF_014885135.2 Alexandromys fortis | reverse complement strand
AGGGAGAGATCATTTCTGTTCGGGGGTCACATGTGAGACAGCGACAGCTTCTTTACTGTTCCTTTTTTTAAAAGTTGCTTATTGTTTTGGGTTTTTTTTTTTTTTTTGAGGTGGACTGGCCTGCAGTTCACTGTGTAGCTCAGGCTGGCCTTGAACTTGCAGCTCATATCTCAGTCCCTGAGCCTCTGGTTTCTTAGCACTCCTGATTAAAATTCTAAGATTACTTTCGATATGTATATGCCACTAACTTTCAAATATCATGCTATTTCAAAACTTGGCAAGTACTGTTTAATCGTCATATTGATTATAGAGGACATTTTGATAGTGATTCTGAACAAAAGGAAAAACGAAGATAAAGGGGAGTAATTAGTTGTAATAATTTCTTTTCATTTGCTTATCTTGTAACTCTTATTTCCTAAAACTAAAACAAAACTAAATCTTAAGAGTCAAAGTTTCTCATTTCCTTTAAAACAAGTTAAGAGAGCACATTTAAGTTTTTGTCAACTAATTGAGAAGCCTAAAGTGTTTCAAATATATTTAATTTGAAACTTAAAACTTTGAAAAATTAAGAGGACTATAAGCTTTCATCATGAGCATAAGCCTAATATTCAGTCATCTCATGAGACCTGGGCCATGGCTATATAAACTTTATGTCTGTGTAACACAAGGGGCTGCTTGTTGGGGTTTCTGTCCTGTCCAGTTCCCATAGCCATTTAGCCCCCAAAGAATCACACAGAAGTCTACATTAGATATAAACTGATTGGCCCATTAGCTCAGGCTTCTTGTTAGCTCTTGTAACTTATATTAACCCATTGTTCTTACCTATGTTCGCCACATGGTTCAGTATCCTTTTCAGCAGGGCAGGTCACATCTTGCTTCTTAGGGTATGTTCAGGCACTTGTGAATCCTAATAGGATGAAAGAACAGGCTGGCACATGGTAGATTAGGATCAGCTCTAGAGTTTGTTCATGATTCTTCTCAGCCTTTGTTCCTCTTTCAAGGTTTCTACGTAACCTGTTCAAAACCAAAATCAAGTTGATGCCAAGACTAAAACTCGATCTTTCTTGTTACTCTAACACTAACTCCTAGCTCAAACCTGAACTTGAATGATTAATTTTATACTTGAATTCACTTTTGACTACATAGTTTTACATGATTAAGATTTTTCCAGAAGTTTCAGAAAATAAATTTTACTGTTTATCCTTCCATTACAGGACCTATCATAGTAAGAACAAAAGATGCAAGCCTTTGACCAATGCTTAGCAGAAGAGTCTGTGCTTTTATCTATTTCTCTACTGGAGTTCATGTCATTTCCATGGTGATACATTTCACAAATATCCTTGATGATAACTTCTAAGATAACAAATATCAGGCACATTTTGAATTCCCTTCAAAATTTCCCTGTCGTCCTTGACTGTATACATTCCCTTTATTCAGATCTCTGGGAAATTGTTATATGCTAACAGCTTGTCTAGAACGTTTAAGGAATTTTTTTTTCTATTCTCCACTGAGACATTTCTTTAGTAGTCACTTGATGGTCTATAGTGCTCTCAGTTTTGTCTGATCTTCATTTTGGTGGTATTTACTTTGTTTCTGTTTTACCTTAACACCATAAGAACTTCAGTTTCTCCTTAGAGGAGTAAGTGATTAAATAATAACACCTTATCCCCCTTCAATTTGTGGCATATTTTAATCACAAATGAAAATAACTCAGTAAACCAGCATAACACATAATTCTAAGGTCCTTCTAGCACTGTAGAACCCACATTTAAACTCCTCCTCCTAGGGTTGAGTTCTTGAAGGAGGGAAAAAAAGACAAAAGCCTGCCAACAAGGGGTAATCCTGCTGATTACAACCTTTTCTTCTGGGGGAGCAAATAACCTGTAGGCAAAGCCAGCCAAACTGCCCAGAGGATTTCCCACCTGCACTCTCACCTCCTGTCTGAGTTATTCTGCACAGACTGCCACCAGATAGAATACCCAGAAGTGATTTACAATGGTCAGTGCTTCTTTGGCAGTCTTGCTTATCAGGGCTAAGTCTGGATCTCTGCCATCCACGTGACTTTAGCAGATAAATAACACCATTATTCTTTAGCTTTCATGCTTGTGTGTAAGTCTCACTCACGGGGAGCTGAGATTTATAGACGATGTAATTTAGAGTTCTGGGCCTATAAGTTAATGCTTTACAGATGTCTTCTTTATCTCTTTGGGGATGATACATGGGCAGATCCCTGGAACAACTCACATCTTTTCCCGTGGTCTCCCTGCTTTTGATGAAGGCCTTATTCTGCCAGATTCACTGCTGTTTGCGGGGGGGGGGGGGGGAGAGTGATTTTCTGTAGACAAAAATGAAATTAATGTCAGTGATGAAGCAATGTTTTTGAAATGTCAACTCTAGTGAGATAAATGACCATATAGAGCACTTGCTAGATACTAGACCCTAAAGTGATGCTTTAAAAAAATCAATTAAATATATGTGCATATGCATGCATACATACACCAATTAACTATGGACCTTATCTGACGATACCATTTATAAATCTACTGAATTATTTCAATAACCCCATTGACATACATTTTACTCTTCCTACTTTGTATATGAAAAGCTTGGGAAGATTATGCCATTGTTCTAAGAAGTGTCTATGTTTTAAGCCTCATTGTTTATAAATCAAACTGATACACAGAAGGAAAATTCCCACTTGATTACAGTCTAGATGCAGTCCCTTCCCCATTATCTATTTCTGTGCATGTAGGGACAGATAAATACATTTTGTACTACTTCATTACTGTTGATTTCTCTCCTATAAATATTCTTATATTATGGATGCTTTGAGTGAAATCCTTTGAGTTGTGTGTCTAGCTGGTGTCTTTTTTGCACATGTAGAAATTTTATGCAGTTGAACATGTCTGTTCATGTGAGTGGCTCCCCAAACAATTCTCTAAAGGCTAAATGTGGGTGGACACGATGGCTATTGCATAGCCCTAGACATAAGCAGGCAACCAGATGTTACTTAGATACTTGTATTCTGTTCTGCTCTCTCAATTGTCACAAGCAAATTATTTAGCCAAATTCTCGACAAGTCGGGACACTTAATATATTTGTTTATATGAGTTAGTAGACATTTACAAGCTCATGAGCTGAGCCCAGGAGACTGTCCAAGTCCTCATTTTCAAGGGTGCTTCCCTATGCTGTGTCTGAAAGATGATATCACCCAGCTCTAAATGAACCCATCTTTGAAATGGAAGGCACTGAACATGGTTAACAGCAAGGCGGATAGTAAAGAAGCCCTTCATTGGTTCTGCCAGATACAACATACTGTTTCATGTTAAACTCTATAGTCTTTCAGGTTGCTTAGAGGCTCATGTGCATTCTAGTTGGTTAGAATTCACACTATATCTTAACAGTCCACATCTATTTCAGTCAAAATTACTTGGTGCTAGCTGGAACTCAGATTAGAAATTCACTTAGAAGGAACATGTAACCTCTGTTGTGGTCCTCTGAATGGTAAAGAGTCAGAATCTGCCAAGTTTCCTGTTGGGATGACCAGGACTTCTCTCTCCTCACACAGTCAGCCTCCAGTCGTATCATGTGTACAAAAAGATGATGTATTAAATAATTTCATTCAGGCCCAGCCTACTTTCTTGAGGCCTGAACTCAACTACTTCACCAAATACCTGTGAAATAATGGAACAGATATTTTCAGGGGGAATCCCCAACCAGTGGTTCTCAACCTGCCTAATGCTGTGACCCCCCAACCATAAAATTATTTTTGTTGCTACTTCATAACTGTAATATTGTTACTGATATGAATAATAATGTAAATATTTTTGGAGACAGATTTGCTAGAGGGGTTGAGAACTGCTGCCATACACCTTTAATGTGATTAAGTCCCCTTGGTGTTGGGCCTGAAAAAGAGAGTGTTTGTTTTGTCAGATCTGTACAGAAGAATGGGTAAATATTTTATAAACCAATGTCAAGAATTTCATATTCAAATCAAGAAACAATTTGTTTCCTCTTTCATCCTGGGAGATTATATAGATGTTCTTTTGATGCTACCATACAGCTCTCAACTTTTTGGATTCATTAATGAGAAACCACTATATTGAAGATATTTGATAGGAAAAATGTGGTCATAGCCTAAATCATAGTTAATCATGTTATTCCCAAAGGGAAGGCTAGAATCAATGTTTTAAAGCCATGCAATTGACAAACTATCCTTTTATATATGACATTAACTACAAGCAGCTAAGTATAGAAAAGACAAAGGTTTGTGGTTAATGCCACGTAGAGTTTTCTTCTCTGGGCACTCAAGGCAAAGCTATTCATCTAAAATGGAACATACTTAGCCTATGCTTTGAGTTCATAGTGGTACCCAGTGTGGTTAGTACTTAGTAAAGTCCCAACATACTGTGGTCTCAAGCTCACTCAATCTCTGCCAGTCTGAAGAGTGAGGTGTCATTTTACTGGCATGTATGTCTTCCAGAATTCCCACCATCTAGTTGCATCCCTATAAACTTGGAATTGAAGTCAAGGAAAAGGTAGTCCTTGGTGTCTAGAAGATGGATAATTAGGCATAGTCTCACAAAACAAGGTGGTAATCAACAATAGAAAAGGCACTAAAAATACTGATGGGCAGATTAGATCTCAGCAGGTAAAGCAGGATCACATGGCTATCATGGAGGTCCGTGTTAGAGATGCAGCTGGACCTAGGACAAAGGTTGCTTAATTTGACTCTACCCATGTGTATCACTTCAGGCAAGTTTCTACATTTTCAAGAAGTTTGAGAACAGATCACAAGCCTAGGCATTCTTAGATTCACTCTTTACTGGATTTTCTTTAAACTGCTACCATCTCTCTGACTGTGAAAAGCACATAAGTATATATCTGGTTCTCCTAGTGATGGCGCACCAATTGTGTAAGTAGTTCTACAGCCTCTGAGCCCCTCCAGTAGTGTAGAGTAAAGAAGCTTTCTTTGCTAAGATTAAGGTTCTGGAGAATGTGCCTTACATTTTAGCTGCCCTGTGGTTTAAACTAAATCTGTGTGCTTTTTGCCCTTGTTATGTAAAGCAATGTTTTAGAGTGCAGAAAATCCCCGTCTTTTCCAAATAAACCTTTACTGTCAAGAATACTTTCCAATTGTGGATTCAAAGATGTTGATTTGAAATTCAAAACTAAAAGTGTACCACTTGTCACCAGTTTCTTTTACTCTCATCTTGATGGGAAGATCAACAGGGAGCAAGAGGATTTGTATGACAACTTTGGAATAAGTTTAAGTTTTGCTGTTGTAACACTGAATTTTTTTCATGCTTTCTTTATATTACTTTAAAACTCTTTCTGTGTTTTTGAAGTGAGCATAGACTCAGCTTTCCTGAGTTTCTCTCTTGTCAGTCAATCCTGGCCACCCTGTGCTCTACCTACATTTCTGTTGCTCTAATAAACTATCCCCACACGAAGCAATTGGGGAAGAAAAGGTTGACTTTTACTCACAATTCCTGGCTATAATCCCTCACTACTGGGAATTTACAGTACCAGGAGCTTAAGATAGCTAGTCTTGCCATATCTGTAGTCAAGAACAGAGAGAAATTTATGGATCCATGCTTGTTTGTTGGCTAGCTGGCTCAAGATGTAGCCTGACCCCCTTGGATCACAGTTGTATCTGCAGTGTCCTGACTATGAGGAAACACTTCCTTCCCTACTATCCCAATGAAGCTCATGAGAATTCGCGTCAGTGGTGCTGATCTCTTAAAGACCATAACTTTAGTTCAGCTTCAGGTGAGCCTGATCAGCATTCACAGATTCTTAGTCAAACTATAGCATGAATAGCTCCTATTCCTATCCCTGATAGAATCTGTGTTTCTCTCTAAAGCCCATGAGCTAGGCCTCAACTCTCAATGTTTCTCTCAATATTCCTTTTTTTGTTTTATTATTAGAATTTTGGGAATCTCATACAATGAGTTTTGACCATATCCTTTCAGCATTCTTCCGAGATCTTATAAAAATGGCCCATTAATCTCTGCTTCCAGTATTCAACTTCTTTTCCAAATGCATACACAGTCTAAAGGCATGAAAGCCACATGGTCAGATTTATTACCACTACTACACTACCCATATCTGTTCTAGTTCTACATGTTTTGCTATTATAAAATACCCAAACAAAAGCATATTAGAGGAGAAAATAGTTTGGTTTTGCTTACATTTACAGGCTTCATCCCATCATTATGGGGGAAGTTCATGCAAGAACTTAGAACAGATAGTTACTTCATAAATGTAATAAAGAGCAGAAAGAAATGAATGTATGCATACACACACACACACACGCACACACACATTCTTGTTTGCTTGTACTCAGCTAATTATACTACTCTTCCATAGTTCAAGACACCCTACCTTGAGAATAGTGCCACCCACAATGGGCTAGTTCTTCACATATAAATATGTCCCATATAGATATGTCCACAGGCCAGCTCAATGTAGATAGCCCCTCACTGAGATTCTCTTCCATGTACCAAGTTGACAGTTCACAGTTAAAGTTGGTCTATAGAGACATTCTTGTCAAGAGATGGTTACCTAAAAGAAAAATAAAAACAGCTGTAATTTGTTTATTTTTTCCTCTTTACTCTTTGGGCTATTTTGCTCTTTTGGGGGTTCCACCACCCAGGTTCCAAATAAAACACACACACAGAGGCTTATTTTTAGTTATAAATGCACGGCCTTAGCCTGGCTTCTTTCTTGCCAGCTTTTCTTAACTAATTATTTTGACATCATTTGCCTCTGGGCTTTTTCTTACATCTATATATCTTATTTTCACTCTACTCTGTGGCTGACTGGATGACTGAGTAACTGGCCTCCGATGTCCTCCTCTTCTTGTTCTCCCCTTCCTCCATTCTCCAGATGTATCCTACTATTTATATTCTCTGATTCCCAGCCTTGCCTGTCCTTTCTCCTGCCTCACTATTGGCCATTTGGCTCTTTTATAGACCATCAGGTATTTTAGATAGTCACAGTACCACAGCTTCACAAAGTTAAACAAATGCAGTATAGACAAAAGCAACACATCTTTACATCATTAAACAATTGTTCCAGAACATAAATAAATGTAACACACCTTAAAATAATATTTTACAATAAGCAACTACCTCTCATTTGAATAAAAGAAGAAAATTATGTTGCCCCAAAGACAATTGCAGCAGAAATAGGTGTATGCTAAAAAGACATAATTCAATAATGGACTACTAGAACACTCAAATAGTCTAGGTTGTTATTTAAAATTGTTATTTGTATGGCTTCTGACCTCCAGAAAGACAAAAAGAAGGTTAAATCAGAGTTTGGAGTTAACGTGTAATGAATACTCTGACTCATGCAATTCAAAAAATATCAACTGTTCATCGTAACTATAATTGTCATTTTTCTTGAAGAACTATATACTAAGTCTGTAACTTAGTATATTTCAGAGACTTCATGTTTCTTAGTGTGAGCTCATGAGGAATTGCTTCTTTACTGCAAGAATATGAGTGAAGAGATGTAAAGAGCAGGTATTAACTGGTTTTTCAAAGTATCATGAATACGGCAACTTGTTACCTGCCAATGCCAGGATCTCGAGTAATTGCTTTAGTTTGGGCCAGCAGCTCAGGATCCAGAAATCACTTATCTATCTGCACTGGGAAGTAAGGAGATAGTAGAAGCTTGCTGATTCTTACATTTTTTTGATAGTTGCTTTAGAGTCTTAATCCAATAATTATAACATCTAATTTAGATCAACTTTGGTGTCAATTGATATTTTGTCTTTCAAATTGTGATTTTATAATCTAGGTACAATAAAAGATGTGCAATCCTGTCCTAAAATTATGCTAGGAAATTCTTATTTAAATATCTTATCATAAGACACAAGTGACATGTTTAAGTTTGGAAAGCATGTTCCAGCCTACCTTTGTAGATAGTTTGGTCACAATGTGAAAATTTACTTTTATGAAGTTATTTTGGGTTGTTTGTTCATTAGATATAGTTGTATTTCTCTGTTTTGTGCTTGTTTTTCCTGAGAGGACATAGAGGGTTTCTCTAGGATGTGCCATTGAAAGTGTGGGAAGAGAGGAAAGAGTATCCTAGGTTAATCATTTCTGAAGTGATTGCTCTTTAGTGTTGGTTGGCTTCTGATGTCTCATAATTACAGAAGGCTATAACCCTCACTCATAATAATGTTTCTCAGTGAGAATCAGTGCTCAGCATATGGTGGAAAGTAACTCACGTGTGTATCTAGCACAGTCTCAGTCCTCCTCAGTGTCTGCATCCGTCTCCTGTTGCCCTTTCCCTACTTATCACAAATTCTGGGAAGAGGAAGTTTTAACTACTCATTGGCAAACAGTCGGCAGAATTAAGTCAGAACCATGGAGATTTCATGAGGGAGGGACTCAGTCAACATTGAATGTAAACATAATTTTACAAGAGGTCTAATGTAAATAAAAGACAAGCATAGGTTATTAGTTACTTTATATTTCCTGGGAAAAACTACTTTGGGCATGTTGTGCTCTTACTAGAATCATTATACTTAAAAGAGTATATTTAAGTCAGGAAACTGCAAAGAAGACCCTAAGAAAAATGCCTTAAGGGTGTGTGTGGGAGGGGGGTGATAAAAAGAGAATATGTGACAAGAAAGCCAAAAGGGGTCACTGAGTGGATGAAGGGGACCAGGAGACTGGTCCTGGAAAGGGAACCCAGTTAAGGGAGTACGGAAGGAGAACCAGTGAAAACAAAGAATGTGTGAGAATGTCTTAATTAAGCCCATTACTGTGTATGATAATTAAAACCTAAAGCAAAGGAATAAACCTGAGTCTATCAGTACCAATAATCATAACAGCTATTGAAGTTATATAGAACATGCACATGTAATTTAAAAGATTCGCTGATGTTAGCAGTTTTCTTTAATCTAGCTAATAAACTTATTTCTGGTAACAGATTTTTTTTATACTTCTCTCACCCCTCGAATCAATGAGTTTTCTTTTGGAGATTTCAGTGTGAAAGCTAACTTCTTTGAATTCAAAGAAAGCAGTGCTTTAAAATAAATCAGTTTGATATATTTATGGAACACTCATAGTAGTAGTTTAGATGTGACTTTTTAAAGAGGTCCTCACATGTTAGCTATAATTACTCTTTTTTATTTTAAGGACTTTAGCCTTTATCCTGCATGCATTTTTAACACACTGTAAACCATTTGGAGGTTTTCTTTGTCTTTGAATCTCTCTTTACTGTATATCTCTCTTTTTCTGACCACATGAGTCTTTAATTTACCAAGCAATGTGGGTCAGATTAAAGCTGTGACTTTGACAGCTGGATCCAGCCCATTCCTTAGCTTTCTGTGATTCTAGCCTCATGATGGAGGTACCTGCTGTAGCCATGTTTATTGCCACAACTCTATGGTGTTTCAAGGTCCCTGCCAGCAAGCAAGCTGCAACAGTGTGTCCACAAACAACATTCAAATACTCTCTCTGTAGTTGGACCTCCTGCCTCAAAGAGTCAGAGTTTGCACTGGCAGGACAGTCCAGAAAGCCAGCATTTTAAAACGGTTCAGCTTTTTTCCTGATACAGCTAAAAACCAAAAAGCTTTTCATCAACACCATTTAAGTGTTTTGTGGCAGGACCCCTTAAAAGTGCTGTAGGGTTTTGCGGCTGAAGCTGAGTCAGGAAGCCTCTCTTAGATGAGAGTACTTGCTTGTCTCTAGCAAGGAGAGCAGACCCAAGAAACTGCTGCTACCAAGAAAACATGCTTTACTCTATCCTTTCCCAGGCTTTCTCAGGCTTTCTGTGGATGCAGTTATCTACATGGGTGCCATTCTGTAGCATGAAGCAGGAAGCTTCCTTGGTAGTTCTGCCCAGACCACTGAAGAAGCAAGATGTGACCTGCCTCACTGAGAAAGGTACCAAGCCATGTGGCTAACACAGATAAGAATAATGGGTTAGTATAAGCTACAAGAGCTAATAAGTAGACTGAGCTAATGGGCCAATCAGTTTATAATTAATTCAGACTCTCTGTGTGATTTTCTCTGGGACTAAACGGCTGGGGGACCAGTTGGGGCAGAAACCCAAACAAGCAGGCCCTCACATCATAGAAATCAAATCTCTTGAGTTTTAAGAAAAGCCTTTCAGTTAATTTCCCCCCCTTTTAACCTGTTAGGTTTTTCAATTCTATGGAGCATAGAAACAGTGAGATTAGGCTGGGAAAGATGAACAGAAGATATTAAGATAAAATAATTGATGCGGGAAAGATTAATGGAGAAGGAAGGAAATTGAACTAAGTCTTGAGTCCTGTATTAACTCCCTAAAAAACAAAGATGAGAACTTGAGTATGGATTGTAATGCAATCAATAACATAAAGTCTCAAAGAAGAGACAGTTGGCTACAAGTTTCCCAGGTGGCAGTTGAGTTTGTTGTCTATGATTTCAAATGAGGAATAAAGCTAAGAAAAGAGCACATGTGCAATAATTTATTGGGAAGTAGAGTAGAAGCTCCCAAAACAAAAAGAAATTTAAATGATGGGTCACTAGGAAGTGTTTGGACCTGAATTCTGTTTATATTCTGTTTATAATGTGGTCCTGCCTCTAAGCAAATTGGGTATTCAGTTGGGAGGAATCTGATTTCTTAATCTGAATATGTACGGAGGATTCTGACCAGTCAATATATAGAATGGAAGAGCATAGGCTTGGGGTGGGGGGGAGCCTGCCTAAGAAAAAGTCTTATATAAAAGTCTGCCAGAGGCACCAAGAAGTAGAAAGAACCTGAAAGTAAAAAGAACAAAGCCTGGTTATTGGATGGCATCTTGGTGAATCAGCACCCTTATGGATGGAATAGGTTATTTGTTCCTTAGGCTAATAACTGATTGCCTGGAACTTACATGTTTTCAGGATTGACACCCATTCCATCTGGGCATGAATGTGTGGTCTTATGGCACAGGCTAACCTACTGAATGAGCTGCTTTATTCCTAATTCTTAATTCCTAGCATGCTAAGCAGTGAGGAGATGGCAGGCAGAGCCCAGGTACATGGCTAGAGTAGGGGGTAAGCAAAGGCCTTCTGCTTCATATTGTTATTCCTCAGAGGGACAGGATGTCCTATTACTTTTAATAGTGAGGCTAGCACAGGAAAGAGAAGTTAAAGGTGTATAAGGGATGATTCTGTGCGGTAACTGGAGTGTTAAGATTGGGACCATAGGGCCCAGGAGATGTCTCACAGGATAAGATTGCTTGCTTCAAGCCCTGTAACCTCAGTTTGAGTCCCCAAACCTGCATGAAAGAAGGAAATAACCAAACTAGCAAGTTGCCCTCTGATTTTAACATGTAAAGTAATGTAAATAAGTGATAGGGGACCCAATTGGCCTGTTCCTTCATTAAAACCTGCTTCACCTCTCTGATTATATAAATCAATCACTGCAAGAGCAAGACACTTGGTAGCTGTGTGCCACCGGATGAATTATGTAACTCTTTAGAACTCGAGTTTCCTCTTCTGTAAAATGAAAAAAACTAACACTGCTTCCCTCTTAAGATAAAAGTGAGGAGTTAAGAAAACACTTATACAATAACTGCTCAAGAATGGTTGGGAGATATAACAAAGAAAATGGGTAGGGAAAATAGGACATGGTTCTGGTGGGAATAGGAAGGCTAAGCTTCTGTGTAGACTCCTGAGAGGCAGGGATGCTACAGAATATTAATAGTAATTAATTAGAATCACTGATGGGGTTTCACAGAGCTGCAGAGGTCGGGAGGATAGATGCTGTTTAGAGGTATGGTCTATCAGAACTTCAGCCTTTCCTCTCTTCCAGCAAACACGCCAGTAGTACCTGTGAGCTAAGATAGCTGGAGAGGATGGAGTTTTCAAAAAGCACAAGAGACAGATTCTAGCTAATGTCCTGAGAGGCTCCAGTTGCCTTTGTTCTGGTTCTTTGCTTATGTGTATGTGTGTGTGTGTGTGTGTGTGTGTGTGTTGGGGGTCTCCCTATCTTCTTTTTTTCTTTTATCCACCTCCACTAGGTAGAAGCTGCCAATTTTGATAGCATCTCTCATTACAAGTTCTCTGGTTGCTATTTCAACAAGGAAAAGCAGTAAATATATGATATGATGAAATATTATTGGTTGTCATCTGCTTGCTCGGCATGGCATTGTTCTCAGCTCATTCTCTCTATGGGAGAGTAACAACAGCACACGTCCCACTTCCAAACTGGGAGACAACTACCATAGCACGAGACATTATCTTACTGATCAACCTAAGAAACAAGGGTCTTGGACAATTTTGAGCCTGGTTTTTCTTTCTTTACTTTTAAAATTAGCATATATTTATTGCATATCGTGATGAATTCTACTATGGAAATTTCATTCAAATGTGTTATACATTTAACGATATCTGTCCCTACTCCCAAAAGTTGAGACAAAAATCCCTGGGTTTTTTTTGTTTGTTTGTTTTTGTTGGCTTGTTTTAACTTCAGAAGCAAACTCTCAGAAACCTGAAGCAGATTTCTCTTATGGTCTGACTTAGGTGACCCACTAGTTTGTACAACTTCACCTTATACAGAGATGATTAAGAAACAGAATGTTTGGCCAAGAATGGTGTGAGTTCCATCATTGTATCTAGTATATATTTATTCTCCTAGGCAAAATACCTTATAACCATGAATGAAATCAGAATTTTGTTAACACACAAGACAAGAAATTGATCATAAAGTCACCAACTGTTTTAACCTGCTGCAGAGTCTTACTTCTGTGTTTGCTATTGCTAACCTCTGGTCTCAATCTCCATCTTCTATATTTTCCTTCCCAGAGGTACTGTCTGAAAAACATGTATTTTATTTAGAGACACTTTGGGACTCAGGCACCTGTTAAAACAGTATCTGTTGCTGTATCATCAGGACTGTGATAGAGGAAGCATCATAGAAAATAAGAAAAGCCGACATGGAGTCAGAGTTGGTCTTGACCACTCATTAATTAGTTCATGCTAAGTAGGAAGCAGGAGGGTGAGTGAAGTGGACAGGAACACATATGTGGCCAAAGTGAAGTGAGCAAAGGTCATATATGAATTTAGAAGACTATTCAGGGGCCAGAGCATTCGGAATTTTGTTAGTCAAATAAATAGGATATAATTTTTCATGTAATGGAAGCAACTAGAGCAATGGTTCTTAAGCTTCCTAATGCTGTGACCCTTTAATACAGTTCTTCATATTGTAGTAACGGCTATTCATAAGATTATTTCATTGCTATTTCTTAACCAGTTGTGCTACCGATATGAAACATAATGTAAATAGCTCATATACGACTCCCAGAGGGGTCATGACCCACAGGTTGCAAATAACTGCACTAGTTATTCTAACATTAGTTAGAATAACTGAAACAAGATAGTGTGAGGTCTACTTTATGTTTGAAAACGCTCACTTGAATTGCAGTAAATAAGGACATTGAACTAGGATTCCAGTGATTAACAGTCTACCAGTGAATAGAACTTTTTAAAAAAAACATTAGAATAAGTAACTAATAAGTAGATTGTTGCTATGGAGAGAACAGTAAAGGGCAAAATTAAAGTCAAGGGCAGCCTATGACTCAGATAATTACCCCCTTGGCCTTCACACATGTCTGCATCTCTGTGGAAAACTGAAGGGCAATCTGATCGCCTTTAGTATATTCAGAAGGTTGCTTTGAACCCTTATGACTGCTAATATAAGGGCTGACACACCTAGTAACCCTGCTCTGCCCTTAAAATATACCAAACTATAAAATAAAGTTTTCTTTTCTCAGTAAAAGAAACTCAAGGTGTCTATGTCTCTATCTGCCCTTGATCATTGCTCTTCTCTTCCAGGAACTCCAAGTTTTAGCTTTAGCTGCACTGTGTGCAGCAATACAGTATACTTATGAATATATTTTTAACTAGCGGATATAAGGTTTTCTCCCTTAGTTTATATAGTCACAGCTATATCACATCATCTAATTGAGTTTCTGTTTTCTATAGCTATTAGCTTTAAGAAATCCACTGTTGTTATTAAAAAGACAGGGAAAGAATATTCTTATTATAGTGATAGTCAGTATATTTAAATTCCTCTTGAGCTGTCAATATTATTTAAAATCACTTTCGGAGATGGTGAAAATCTATTCCTATAAAGGACTCAAGGAACTAGACATCAACAAATCAAACAATCCAAAGAAAAATGGGATATTGATCTAAAAAGGAAATTCTCAACAAAGGAATCCCAAATGGCAAAGAAACACTTAAAGAGGGTGATGGTACATGTTTTTAATCCCTGCATTTGGAATGCAGAGGCAGGTGGATCTTTGAGTTCAAAGCCAGCCTGACCCACAGAGTGAGTTCCAGGATAGCCAGGGCTACAAAGAGAAATCCTGACTTGGAAAAACAAATAATAACACTGAAAAGGTTCACTATCCTTAGCCATTGGGGAAATGTAAACCAAAATGAATCCAAGATTCCGTCTTAACGTGACAGAATGGGTAAGATTAAAAACACAAGTGATTGGTCATAGTGGTGAGATGGGAAGGCAAGGGGAATACTCCTCCATTGTTAGTGGAAGTGAAACTTTGTAAACCAATATGGACATTTCTCAAAAAAATGGGAATCGATCTACCTCAAGACCCAGCTATACTACTCATAAGCATATACCCAAGGAGCGTTCCATCCTACCACAAGGACACTTGTTCAACTATGTTTATAGCAGCTTTATTCATAATAACCAGAAACTGAAACCAACCTAGATGTCCCTCAATGAAGAATGGATAGAGAAAATGTGGCGCATTTGGACATTGGAGTATTACTCAGCTCTTAAATAATAACATCATGAAATTTGCAGGCTAGTAGATGAAACTAGAAAAAAATTCATTCTGTATTCCATCTGACCTAGAAGGACAAACATGGTATGTACTCATGAGTGGATATTAGCTCTAAGGTAGGGATAATCATGCTACAATCCACAGACCAAAAGAGGTTAAGTAACAAGGAGGGCTTAAGGGGGGGCACATGGATCTCCCTGGGAAGATCCCTAGAAGAGATTTTGCTGATGGACTGGGGAGCCGGTGGGTATGGGAATGGGAAGGATCTGGTGGGGTGTGGGGAGAGAGAGAGTACTTGGAGAGACTAGTGGAATTGTGAGACCTTTTGTGTGGGGGAGGGAGAAGCCTAATTCAATGAAAGCTCCCAGGAATCTATGAGGGTGAACCTAGCAAAACCTCCTAATAATAGGGAATTTGGAGCCTGAACACCTTCTGTAACCATGGAAGGCTTCCAGTGGAAGAATTGGGACACTGAGCCAGGCACAACCTTTGACCTGCAACTAGTTCTGTGATGTGGGAGTGATTTCTTATTAATAAAGAAACTGCCTCGGCCCTCATAGGACAGAAAATTAGGTAGGCGGAGTAAACAGAAGAGAATTCTGGGAGAAAGAAGCTTAGTGAGGAGTCGCCATGATTCTCCCGCTCCAGAGAGACGCAGGTTAAGATCCTCCCTGGTAAGCTAGCTCGTGGGCTACACAGAATATTAGAAATGGGTTAGAACAATATGTAAGAGCTAGCCAATAAGAAGCTGGACCTAGCTGGGCCAGGCAGTGTTTGAAAGAATACAGTTTCCATGTAATTATTTCGGGCATAAGCTAGCCATGTAGGCGGCCAGGTGCCCGGGACGCAGCCCTGCCGCTCTTATTTCAACAGTTCTGCCTGCAAGATGTACTGGGGTAGAAGTGACACAGAAATTATGAGAGTGCCCAACTGACTTGCCCCAGCTAGAGATCTATGCCACAAGAGGGAGCCCATGCCTGACACTGCCTGGAAGGTCAGGAACCAGAGTGGATAGCCCCGAGACCTAGGATAGAATCAAACATGACCAGAAAAAAAAAGTCAATGAAATGATTACTAATGATATAATGCTCTGCTCATAGACTAGAACCTAGCATAATTTTCATCAGAGATGCTTCATCTATTGCTAGGCTTCTTTGAGCCTCCACATTCCCCAGGGAAAGGTGGCTGTGTTATCTGCCCATTCCCGCAGCCCCAGGATACAGGACAATCATATGTGATAGGGAGTTGAGTCAAAACAGGATCTCAGTTTATTACTGTGAACCTCAGCTTATAAAGGTTAAGCATGATGTAAGGGTACCTTCAGCCAATGAGAGGCAGCCAAACTCTCCCTCTGGCTGGAGGAGCATCTACCTAGTTTTTGCTGTCTCATCCTCACTCAAACTCAAGCCAGACTTTTTTCTGTCCTATAGGCCTTGAAGTACAGACCTTGAGATAATTTTGGCCCAACATCTCCTCCTTTTGTTTTATATCCCGCACTCGACCCCGGTCACCAGGGCAGAATAGCCCACTAAGGAGAAAGTACTGGTTAGGGCCACCCCTATCTGGAGTTTTGGTCTGGATACCCTCAAATTGAAAATTCATCCATGGGGCAAGATGTATCGAGTCTATCATAATGTACTCGAAGGCTCATGAGTTGTACCTGTTGTATCTGTTTTTGGAATACATGTTTCTGTCTTTGGAAAATGCATGGGCCAAAAAGACAGATCAATAAACAAAGAGCCATTGGCCCAATTAGGGAAGAGATGAGTGTGGTAAGCCATGGGGACCAATTAAACCAGATCTCATAGGGAGTCCTTGACTTAAATGCATCAATATCTTTTCTTAACTCATCTAGGGTTCTTGTAACTATCCCAGAATGGTCTGCATAGAAGCAACATTCTTCCCCAAGTGCCCTGCAAGTTCCTCCCTGTTCCATAAACAGCAAATGCAAGCCTCTTCTATTTTGTAAGGTTACCCTTGCTAAGGAATCCAAATAATGTAATGCAGTCTCTGTTTTTTTCTAATTATGTCCTGCAGCCTACATCCCCAGGAAAACCAATAGTAACAGTTGCTAATAGTGAAGGCAGTCCGGTTGCTTGATGGTCATACATGAAAGGGTGTCTGAAGGAGGGCATGTCTCCTAAGGACATGAGAACACCCAGGCTCATTAGGGTAAGATGCTTGGGTAGGGTGCACCCCTGAGAACTTCCGCATTCAGGTCTCCCTTGGATCCCCTGAATCCAGTCTCCCACATCCCAGCTCCTGTGTGCCAAATCGCAGAGGTCAAACATCAGGTCAGGCAACCATGTCCAGGGTGTCATCATCTGAGAAGTCTGGTTTAGGATCCCTCCAGTGCCAACACTTGACAGGATTTATGTCACCTTCTGTGGTTGGTGAGGGTTTGCTGCCTGGACCTTGGTCCTCATGAGAAGAATTAACATGATTATTGCTGAGAGGACCTTCTGAAATAGATAAACAGGCAACACTCTTCTCAAAAGTTAATTCCCTTGGGCAGTGGTTATTTTTTTTTCTTGTGTTTGGATTTAAGGTTTAGCCACCATAATTTCTTTCTTTCTTGATCATCTTGGTCTTCCCCATTGTCCTGAGGGGAGGGGAGAAATTTAAGTTACGAGCAGGTAGCCATATAGGCATTTCCTCTCTGTTTGGGAAGACATATCCATATCATCGGCCCCTCCAGTGAGAGGATTCTTCCACTCAATCTTTAAGCAGGGCCTCATTGGTAGGGATCGCCAATGTTTCTGGAATCTATTTTGTTCATCTGATTTTTGAAAATTTAAAATATTGATGATTAACAATACCTTTTGCAGTTGTAGATGGGGGGAGACTCTCCCCCCTTTTGTTTTATAAGGCCCTATTTGAGATATCGATGATGTCTTTTAACAAATGCTTGACCCTGGGGGTTTTATGGGATATATTCCATCTCTGGAAGAATTCCTTTAATGTTTTATTTATAAAACAGGGGCTGTTGTCGGTCTTGACCTGTTGTGATAGTCCCAATGTAGCAAAACATTGTAAGCTTTAATTCTGTTCCAGAGATCTGGCAGTATAGGTATTTGTGTCCTCTCCAGTTGACATGAGTTAAGTCATGCATTTGGGTAGCATTTTGTATGGGCAGAGTTGAGACCTCTATGAGACAAGCCCCTGAAGTAGCAGCATCTGCAGCAGCATTCCCTTGACAAATGAGGCCTCAAGGTACAGGCCCTGAGATAATTTTGGCCCAACAATCTATCAACAGATGTGAGCAGATACAGAGAACCACAGGTAAGTATTAGGTGGAGCTTGGTTAATTCTGCAGAAGAAGGGGAGGAAGGAGCTAGAGAGGTCAAGGACACCACTAGAAAATGCACAGACTCATCCAAGAAGGACTCATAGGGGCTCACAAGACTGAACCAACAATCTGGGAGCCTATATAGGCTTTACCTGGGTCCTCTGCATTTATGTTATGGTTGTGCAGCTTGATTTTCTCATGGGACACCTAACAGTGAAAGTGGGGGCTCTCTCTAGCTTTTTTGCTTGCTTTGGGAGACACTTTTCCTCTTCTGGTTTTATATGAAGTCATGTGCCTAGTCTTATTGTTACTTGTTATACTGTGCTTGGTTGATATCCCTAGGAGGCCTGCCCTTTTCTGAAGGGAAATGGAGGAGTAGATCTGGGGGAGAGAGGAGGTGGGGGTACTGGGAGGAAAGGAGGAAAGGGAAATGGTGGTCACAATGTAATATATGAGAAAATAATAATTAAAAAAGAAAAATCATTTTTGGTAATCTAAAGTTGTAACTGATCTGTTGTCTCATTCAGGACCATGAAGGCCAAAAATTCAAGTCCAGCAACTTAAATCACCATAATTTCCTAGCCCTTGGGTTACTTCTTGTTTAACACTTATTTCTGTTTGGAATTCTTTTTTTTTTAAATTTATTTATTTATTATGTATACAATAGTCTGTCTGTTTGTATGTCTGCAGCCCAGAAGAAGGTATCAGACCTCATTACAGATGGTTGTGAGCCACCATGTGGTTGCCGGGAATTGAACTCAGGACCTTTGGAAGAGCAGGCAATGCTCTTAACCACTGAGCCATCTCTCCAGCCCCTCTGTTTGGAATTCTTTAATATTTATCCGCAGGTACATGACGTGTTAGTAAGACTAAGTGACATGTGAAAGATGTGGCTTTATTTTGTTATCCAAAAAAAAAAAAAAAAGGCAGCTGGGAAGGAAGTCACCTTGAACAATACCATCGTGTCTACTTGAATAAGAGTACATGTGTGTACTAAAAGGTTAGAGGTTCATTATTTTCAATTTCTTCTTGCCTCCCTACATCTTGCCAAGTTCTCCTGCACATGATTTAGAGTTTGCTATTCAAGTTGGTGAACTCCATTAAAAGCATGTTATTTGATTTACTATATGTCATGCCAAACAAGGTACTCAAGGCTTTCTGAACAGAGGGAATAGGAGAAGTGGAGGATCTGTCCATTTCCCATTCTTCCCATATATTTCCTAGCCACGCATCTCACATGCCATTCTGAGATGTAATCTGAGGTACTGAAAATGTTTTCTGGCAAGAGGCTTCCCAAGATAGGAGAAATAACATTAGAGACATAACATAAAAGCTGAGTGGTGGTGGCACATGCCTTTAATCCTAGCACTTAAGAGGCAGAGGCGGGCGGATCTCTGTGAGTTCAAGGCCAGTCTGGTTTACAGAGAGAGTTCCAAGATAGGATCAAAGCCACACAGAGAAACCCAATCTCAAAACCAGAGAGAGTGAGTGAGTGAGTGAGAGAGAGAGTCTTTATTTTTCAAGAAGCAGTATTAATAGCGAATATGAATCCATCAAGGGATATGAGCCAGGTTGCCAAGTTGAGACTGCAGTTTCTTTACAGTCATCATTTCCAAACTAGGTTCTCAGCCTCCTCATTCTCAGGCCAGTTGGCAGCAGCGGGCGGTGGTCCAGTCCATGCCTGCGCACTGACAGTGGCAGGTATTTCCATTCTGGATATCCCACGATCCACAACCATAGCCACAGGCACAACCAGTGACAGCCATCCCTGCATGGTTACATGAGACACAGACATCAGAATCTTTAGACTGCAAGAGATAGAAGGTCCCTAACTGTCCTTTTATCTTAGGAGGCACATGGGTGGGTCTAGGGTTTTGCAGGGCATAAAGCTATTCAAATTTCAGAATTCTCTTCAAGCAAATGAAATGCAAAAATTACTTCAACTGAAGGACTTGGAAGGAGGAGTTTCACAGTCATTCAATTGATGGGAATTTCACCCATGTTGTGGTCTCCTGCCCAAGAATGTAAGAAATAGACTAGGAAATGAATAGAGATTAGGAAATAAATTGTCTGTGACTGGACAATCGAGGAACAAGAAGGGCTGGCATGTGGGACATCAAGGAAGAAGTGGCAGGAAGAATGAGCCCAGAGTCCTTCGTAACCTCCTTCAGGTAACTGAAAACTAGAAAGAGACTATGCCTCAGCTCCATGGCAATATAAACCTGAATTAGGATAAGGTGGTATTTGGAAATTGATGGGGGTAGACACAGGGACACCTTATTCACAAATGCTCCTTGAGGAGTACTCACCAGCAGGACAGGAGGCTAGTTTGCCTCTAGCATTGACACTAGTGCAGGACAAAGACTTAGTCGCAGTGAAGGGACAGTCATCTGAGTAAGAGGAAGAATGTGATGTTATACATAATCTCTCTCACAGTTCCCTCTAATTCCTCTTCTATCCCAACAGTGCCACTGTTTCCATAATTAGTCCACTCACTTTTAAGATCAGTTCCTTCATTTGTGACGAGAAAGTAGTAAAAAGTAAAGTATACCTACCTCTGAAGTGGCCATGAAAATGAAATGAACTAACTAAAAGCTTAATATTATACCTGTTTCAGTATGCATTCACAAATTACAGGCCTACCCTCCTTTTCTTCATCCTTATCAAGAACATTGAGTTCTTACCTAAGAGTTCCAAAGGGTTGAGTACTAAGGAAATCCCTGACTAGGAAGGCAGGGAAGAAGTGGACTGAACAGAAGTTGAGATCTTAGAGTGGGATACAAGGGACTTTAGGTTTTATGAACAGTCAGCATGAGCAAGGAGTAGCCTATGGTTTCTACTACTCATCCCTTACCTCCACAGTGGAGAAGTTTCTTGATTTTTTTCTCCAGGAGCGAGTCTAAGGTCTCCGCAGTATTCATTGGGGCCATCAGCTGGAGAAGGGAGATGAAGATGAGAAGGTAACAAGTTGCCGTCTTCATCCTGTTGAAAGGCAGTGTCCTTGGACTGGAAGAAAAAGGCAAAGAAGATGAGATCTCTGAGCTCTGGAATGGCTGGGGGGGGAAGGATATATTCTGGAGAGAGTAGGGAGGGAGCAGCACAAGTCACTAGGCTGTAACTGTGTTTGCTGTTTAGAGAAGCAGAGAGGGTCCCCACAGTGCTGACTGACTCACCAGAAGCTCAGGAGTGGTTCCAGGGCCTGAGCAGCTGAGATGCTTTAGTACACTGGGATTGTTGACCTGGATACACAAATATATACAAGAACACCCCAATGAGGTAAACACTTTCAGTATGTTTTGACAGCCCGGATGCCTTGTACAGCAATTTCCTGTGAGTTAAGACACTTGGTTAAAGTACAAACAGTGAGTTTCTTGAGATTGAGGAAGTAAAGCCTCTTCACTTATGTGGTGAAGCTGAAATAAGATTTTCCTCCACAAAGTTATGGGAAAAGCAATCAGCTATTGACTCTGTTTAGCTGAACAGCCAAGTCATGATTCTTGGCCCATGGAGGTTCCTGGAAAATCTTGCAGAGGGCTCTAGAGATGCAGCATTAGGGACTCACAACACATTCTGGTGTGAGCTTTTCAGTGATAGAGCTGCACTCAAGTTGTCTATCTCCTGAAATTAATTCACACACATGCACACAAACACCTGTGTGCATGCATGCACTTAGAGCGACATACACAGAGAATGTGTTCTGTATCCTAAAACAAGTCATACACAACACACTTGGCACTAAAATTCAAACAGGAGAACCAGAGTTGTTAGGGAAGAGAGGCTGCATGTCTCTCCAATGGGTTCTAAGTCCTTTTCCCACATGGGGTAAGCATACCTGTTGCTACATCAGCAGTAGTAAGGGGCTTTGTGTTGGGTGATAAAACATGTAATCAAGGCTGAGCTATCTACCCAGTGGGAAAGTCTGGGCAGGAGAGATTTAAGTGGAACTGTCTTCCTTTAAGTACTATAGAGTAACATGCCTGTTCAATAAATGGGATCTGCTGTGTGAATTCAAAATGCTATGAAATAGGCTAAAGATTTAGAGAAAATTCTATGGTCCTTGAGAGCAAGAGTAAGAGAGTATATACTGTAGTGAGGTTGACAAGCTACTGCTAAGTGTAATAAAAAGTGCATCTACTGTTAAGATGGCAAGTCAGTAGAAATTTGCTTGTGGAAGAGAGAAATTACAAAGTAAAAGGAATATATAGCTGTTATGTTCTACATGAGCCCCTGGTTTGGTGTAAAAATGGTCTTACCCACTTCTTGGAGCTGACAGGATGGAAGAAAAAAAGAGTTGAAGTTAGATTTGTACTAAAGATCCCTTCAAGGATACCAGAAAATGGAAGGATCTCCCTTGCTCTTGGATTGGGAGGATCAACATAGTAAAAATGGCAATTCTACCAAGGGCAATTTATAGATTCAATGCAATCCCCATTAAAATCCCATCGAAATTCTTCACAGATCTTGAGAGGATATT
>NW_026068022.1:5140023-5142641 GCF_014885135.2 Alexandromys fortis | reverse complement strand
GCTCATACTAGCACAAAGGACAATGAAGCTGAAGAATTGCTATGACTTCCAGACCACACTGAGCTATAGAGCTAGATCCTATCTCAAAATAAAAAAAAAAACAAGTAAAATCACTTATATATAAATAGCAGTGACTACTCATTTGAAGGATGAATTTACATGTGTGGCAAATGGCAGAATGTTTTCATATTAATTACTGAAAGATGAATTACAGCAGCAACGTATCATCCTAAACTTTTCCTTTATGTACATAACACATGGTCCCAAGAGGAATAAATGGAATTAAGAATTTGAGGGAATATAGCTATGAAATTTCCCACTAGGAAATTAAATCTGAAAGTCACTTGAAAGTACTGTGAGCTAAAATATAAACTGTTTCAGCATCTCAATTTCTTGATGCTTCTAGATTGCATACTATATACTTACTGAGATTGTGACAATAATCCCTCAGATTGAAATGCAATGTAAAGAAATATGTATCAAAGTAAAACAAAACCTGTTTAAATCAGTGTTATATATGACCAGGGATGGTTTATTGTTATAATAGTTGAGTGGTGTAGGAGGTCCTTTTGTCTGTTTGTTGCTCTCATTGGTTAATAAATAAAAAAACTGCCTTGGCCTGTTGATAAGGAAGAACTTAGGTAGGCGGGAAAACAGAACTGAATGCTGGGAGAAGGAAGGAGTCAGGGAGACGCCATGGATCCACCACCAGAGTAAGACATGCTGTGGAAACTTAGCCAGTAAGCCACTGCCACATGGCTATATACAGATTAATAGAAATGGGTTAAACTAAAGATGTAATAGTTAGCCAATAAAAAGTTAGAACGAATGGGCCAAGCAGTGTTTTAATGAATACAATCTCTGTGTGGTTATTTTGGGGCTAAGTGGCCAGGCGGCCAGGACTAACAAGCAGTCCCCTTCCAGTAACAGTTGAGCACAGACTGGTTCTTAGAATAGATTCTGGCACCAGTTATTTCTACTCAGAGAAACAACCTAGGAAACTCATAGTTAAACATCTATATTCAGTAACATTAATTAAATATATTAGATGTATATGATGTATCAAGGGCCATACTTGCTAGTGAGAATTTTATGATGGAAAGGATTAAGACCTTTGTCTAGGTTCTACAGCCAAGAAGCTCGACCCAACACCTTCTTCTGAACCCTGTAAAAGGTAGAAGAGAGGGTTAATATGTGTTATATAGTACACCATTTGTGTCCTAGGTCCTTTCAGGTACCAATGAGTCTACTTCTGATTCAAGCCTATGCTATAAGTAAAAAAAAAAAAAAAAAAAAAAAGGCTGCCTTCAGCATGGAGTATCAGTTGTAATCGGTTTCAAGCTGCATTCTGAGTACTTGGTCAAAATAACAAGAATGAGGGTAGCATAGGTAACCCTCACACACTCCTGTATGGCTCCTAGCCTGTTCCTGGCCCCACTGAAACTGGGAGGCCACATAGCTGACAAGGACAAGATCACTGGAGCCTCCAGACTCCACAGGGATGGGATGTACTTGGAAGTGCTCAAGCATATCGAAAATGGACTGGAATAACAGATGTTGAAACTGGCAGTGACTCTCCTCTTTCAATGACAAACACAGGCGCTTAGCCCTGCCCTAGAAGTTGAAAGTGACAACATATTCACCACATCTTGTCTCACATATCAGGAAGGCACTATGAGAGCCATGGTGTGGGAGGTCCTTCTGTCTGTGTATTGCTTTTATTAGTTAATGAATAAAGAACTGCATTGAGCCTATAGCAGGGAAGAACAAAACTAGGCAGGGAAAGCTAGGCTGTATGCTGGGAGAGAGAAGGTGGAGTCAGAGAGACTCCATGGAGCTGCTGCCAGAGTCAGACATGCTGAAACTTTGCCAGTTAGCCACAGCCTTGTGGTGATGCACAGATTACTAGAAAATTAGTTAGATGTAAGAGTTAGCCAATAAGAAGTTAGAGTGAATGGCCCAAACAGTGTTTTAATAAATACAGTTTCTGTGTGATTATTTCAGGTCTAAGCTACCTGAGCAGCTCGGAACCAAAAAGCAGCCCTCTTTGTAAGAGATTGGCATCCATGTGGCCAATTAAAATCCACTTAAAAACCTGAGAGAGCTTAAAAAGTAATTCTAGACACAAAATTACAGAGTTTAACACAGCTTCTTGCTGTTTGCTGGTGGTATGCTGTGGTTCTTTTAAGAGAGGTTTTGCTGATTCAGCTGAAGCAAAAAAATAAACATGCAGTTTTAAAATGTGACTTCCTGGGCCATGCTGCCAGCATGAACTCTGGCTAGGAAGCATTTGAATGGCATTTGTGGGCCCGAGTGTTTGTGTGTCCACTCAGGTTCTGAAGGAAAGTAGCTGAGACCATGACCACAGCTAAGCACTCCCCACCTGGGCAGGCAGCAGGATCAGGCCTACTAGGTGTGCACAAGCAGGAGAGCATGGAAGATTCCTGTTGCCATATACAGAGATATTTTCAGGCCACACAGTGCACTGCAGGGCATATTTAGCTATTACTAAGATATAAAGGGGGGAGGGGTTTATGTGCTTCATGCTCATTCTGAGTTAAAGTGCTGAGCGTGGCTCTTATCTGGTGGCCCCAGAGCTGGCAGTAATGGTATCTCCA
>NW_026068022.1:5125608-5132237 GCF_014885135.2 Alexandromys fortis | reverse complement strand
ATTCCCGCAGTGTCACAGTCACCGCTGTAATCACTTTGGATTTCTGTCTCAAACCTTTAAAAATGTCTCTTCCAGAGGCCTGCTGTGGGACCAGGGCAGCAAAACTTCCACCAACCACTCTGCCAGCCTCACACAGAGCTGTGGTGTATGATAATGAGCGGAAGAACAAGGTCATCTGAGGACAGGAGCATGCTCCAGGAGGGACAGCCTCAGAGTGTGCATTGCCTCCATGAAACCTGCTCTGTCCTCTCCAGAGAGGATGCTCCTGTAGATGTGTCGTCTTCTGATGCCTCCTCCCCTCTGTTAGCTTCCCCCCTTTCCTCCTGCAGTTCTCTCCTAAGTCACTCAGAACTCTCCCCCTGCCCTTCCTCCTCAATCAGGAAGTTTCCTTACTGCTCCCACATGAGAGGCTCATCCTTAGCATCTCATCAGCTCCAGCAGTCTCATGTGCTCCTGTGTGCTTACTGCAGCTTCCCTGGGATGAGCCCAATGCCAGGTTAGGAAGAACAGAATGAGAAAACTGAAGAGAAGGTAAGATTATTAAAGCAAACCAAAAAATGACAACCTAAGATGCAAACATAGCTCACAGCGACATTACTTTTATTTTAGATAATACAGTATGACAGGAGAGAAGCGATTTGTGCCAGCTTGGCTCTGGGCTCTGTCCACTATTGAGCAGTAAGCTTACATTATTGCATTAAGAAGTATTTACTTGGCTCTCTTTGCCTGGTCTTGTCTACAGAAGGAGCCACACTGTCTATAAAAGACTTTGTAGGATGGATGTTCCCTGCAGCAATTAATTTGTGAGTTAGTTTACCTCACCTAAAAATGGTGTGCTCCCCACCTGCCTCCAAGATAACTTATATTTCTAGAGGATTCTCAGTCTCCATGTTTGCTTTGATTCAAACATAACCTTGTTTTTTTTAAAGAATTTATACATTTAGACACACATATTTTAAATTAAAGAATATATAGGCTTAAATTTGCTTTTCAGAAGTAATGGAAAATGCGATTTTGCAGCAGCCTTCTCTATATATTCGTGGAGATAACAATTGGAAGTATTCTGTTTACTGGGAATCAAATATTGAAATTATTATATTAAATATATGATCAGTAAAACCAGCCTGCCCTGGGACGAAACTTAAAAGAACATTTTCTCCTTGTGTAACAAAAGCTGTTTGTCCTCATGGCCTTGTGTTCATGTATACTGAGGTTGGGGAAGACAAATTATTTACATGAGGAGATCTGCTGGTAGGAAAATCTGCTGGAGTTCACTTTGATGCAAACTTGAGGCCCAGAACTGAAAATGACACAAAGGTTCCAGGGTGTAAAGGATATCTCTTTACACCGTGTGAATACATGTCACTATGTTTTGTTTAATAAATAAGCTGACTTGCTAATAGCTGGATGGGTAGTGGTTAGGTGCAACTTTCAGACATGAAGAGGGAGAAGGAAAGAGTTTTGGGGCTGTGAAGAGACACAGAGAGAGGCAAGATGAACTTGCCATGTTGAAAAAAGCAGCCACAACGTAGCAGTGTGTAGATATGAAATAAGGGTTAACTTAAAATATTGTTGTTAGTTAATAGCAGGTCTGAGCTATCAGCCAAACATTTGTAATTAATAAGTCTCTGTGTGGTTATTTGAGAACTGAATGGTGGGACAGAAAAGTCTGCCTATAGTATAGTTCTGAGCTGTGGTGGTATAAAATACTCAGCTTCAGGATATCTTTGGGATGTACCCATGCAACAGATTTATATACCCCAAGAAGGTTGGCAGAACTTTGAAGAAAAAAAAAAAGCTAAGTCCATGTTGGTGAACTGAATGAGTATACTTGCCATAGCAATGAGGAATCTGCATGGATTCTTGCCACAGACACAGGTGGGCACTCCCTGGCTCATGAGTCTAGTGTTGGCATATTGAAGTAGACTCTGGGACAGTGGAGGCTCTGGGGCAGATACGTTTTCTGAATTTTCTTCTTCAGATACTCCAACTGAGTGAACCTCTAGTCTTCCTAAACGTTTGGGCATATTCAGGGGCTTCAAGAAGAAAGTCTGGGTTTTCCAGAGTTGCTCCAGTAATATACCTGTTTTCCATTTTCATGGTCCAGCCTATCTCCAGTTGGTTGTTAACTTGACAGGATCTAGGGTCACCTGGGAGACAAGCCTACACACATACCTGTGAGGTGTTTAGATTAGGCTAGTCTATGGCCTTGCTTGTGATGGACTGTCTTTTTATTGTTTGTATAAACTCCCAAATTTCAGTACTTTATTAACAAAGGTGACAGGTTTTAGAAATAATACTAAAGCAACGTTTTGATTAACACTTGTGCAGTTCAAACAGAGGTTAAAGAGGTTGAGTGAATCATTAACATTGTTAAGTACAGTTCTCTCAGAGATGGTTGCAACAGCTTAGTGTGAGAACGAGCTTAGTTTTATCTTAGAACCATGTTTATAAATAGTGAGAGTGGGGTATCTGTGTATGTGTCCTGTATCTGTGATGGATCATCTTGATGAGGTTAGTCTACCCTAGTTTGCTTTCACTGTCAGCTTGACACAGTCCAGGGGTGTCTGAAGGAGTCTTGATGGGGGAGTTGCCTAAGTCAGAGTCGCCTGTGGGTATGTCCTTAAAGATATTTTCTCTTTTGCCAACTGATGAAGGAGGCGGGGTGACTATCCCACTGTGGGCAGTGCGATCTTTAGGGAGGTAGATAGACCTGGGCTATTAAACTGTAGCTGAAGTCTGGGCATGGTGATGCACATTTATAATCCCAGCACTTGAGAGCCAGAAGCAGGAAGACAACTGTGAGTTCAAGGCCAGCCTGATATGTATATTCATCTTCACAGTGAGAGAAGAGACAGAGAGCTGACTGAGTGCCTGGAAATGAGCCAGTAAGCAGTGTTCTTCTGTGGTCTTTGCTTGAGTTCCTTCAGTGTAGGTAGAGACTGCTTATTCATTCCCAGTCACCAAGACCTGAAATAATCACACAGAAACTATATTAATTACATTACTGTTTGATAAATAGCTTAAGCTTATCTCTAGCTAGCTATTACATCTTAAATTAACCCATTTCTATTATTCTATGCATTGTCACATGACTGTGGCCTACCAATAAAGTTCCAGAGCATCTGTTTCCTTTCACAGCTACATGGCATATCCCTGACTCTGCCTACTTTCTCCTCTGTCTCTGCTTGGAATTTCCTCCTTTGTCTATTCTGCCCCACCAGTAGGCCAAACCAGCTCTATTCATTAACCAATGGTTCACAGCATAAAGATGGGAATCCCACATCATTCCAGGTCTTTATCACTGACTTCCCTCAGTGGCAGACGGTAACATGTAAGATGAATTAATGTCTTCCCACAAGTGGCTTTTGGTGATGGTATTTATCACAGCAAAGAAAATCAAACCAGGACAGTATCTAAACTTTCCAATGTGAATTAGCTTTATTAGGTTAACTGAGGTGGAAACCTGCACCAGTTTGGGGGGCACCATTCTCTGGACTAGGATGTGTGTTTGTGTGTGTGTTTGTGTGTGTATGTGTGTGTGTGTGAGAGAGAGAAAGAGAGAGAGAGAGAGAAACAGACAGAGAGAGAGACAGAGAAAGAGACACACACAGAGAGATTCCATATGTAAGAGAAAGGGCTGAAGACAGTATTTATCATTCTCTTCTAATTATATTGTGGACAATATGACCAACTACTCGAAGCCCCTGCTGCCTTGACTTCCCTGCTGTTATGGGCAGTATCTTAAACTGTGAGAGAGAAAAAAAGCTTCCTTCTCTAAGGTTCTTTAGGCAGAACATTTTGTCACAGCAATAGAAATAATAGCTGAGACAACTCTAAGTGAATCCATCTGCTTTTGCAAACCTCCACCTTGGTGGCGCTAGTTGACCATTGGTGCTTTTCTCCTTTGTTGCTTTTCCAACTCCTGGGTCAATCCGGCTCCTACAAAATTTACTCTTGTGAGTCAGAGTTCACTTTTTAAAATGTAAGTCAGCCTTGATGCTCTACTGCTTTAAAATTCATTCACAATAAAATCTCCAGCTGGGCTAAGAGATGCCACAAGGTTAGACCTTTCCAGTCTCTTATCCTTTCTCGCCTTTTCCATTAACTAAGATACTTTCTGCTTGTGAAACAAGGACGGCCATTCCCACCCAAGTGTCGGCACACCAGTTATTACCTATGCCTGCAGTGCATTTCTCCTGACTTCTGTTTCCTTGGGGAGTCCTCAGGTCCCCCTTCCCACAACACAATAGTTTTATTAATTATTTGAGAATTTCATACAGCACTCGCTGCTCATTCCTTCCAGGTCCACCCTCCTACCCTTGCACTTCCCCCAAAAGAAAAACCAGAAAAAGCCCCACCAAGTCCAATCTGTGTTGCCTGTATACTCACTGTAGCATGGCCATTCTAGTGTCCAGCCCCTTAAAGAAAACTGAGTCCTTCCCCATCCCACTCTGCCAGAAGCCATCAACTGTGAAGAGCTATACTCCAGCATCATTTTCACAGTTTTTAAGAACTCACCAAGTTAAGGCAGCCACTTCTGTATGATTCTTTTCTGGTTACCATTGACTAAAATAGTCACTTATTTTATGGTTTCAGTTTCAGTTATCTGTGGTAAACTGTGGTCCAAATTCTATTAGGTAAAAAGTTGGAGAAACAAGGCAATGAAATCCTAAATCATTTTAGTCTGTTTCACCTAAGATGTGAAACATCCCATGGCCCAGTGTGGCCCAGTAGTGTATCCATGGGGTATATACCTCCTGCTTGCTGATAATTCAGGAGCCATCTCAGCCATCAGATCACTTACTGCAGTATCACAGTGCTTGTGTTCAGACTGGGGATGCTGGCTACTGTATAAAGTACCTTGTTTGTTCCCCAAAGTCATAAAAACAAAAACAGAACCACAAAGGAGGCAGTGTTTGTGTTCAAAATAATTCTTGTTTTCTTGTTTTTTCTTTTCTTTTTTTTTTCTTTTTCTTTTTTTTTTTTTTTTTTTTTTTTTTTTTCTTTTTTTTTTTTTTTTTTTTTTTTTTTTGGTTTTTCAAGATAGGGTTTCTCTGTGGTTTTGGAGCCTGTCCTGGAACTAGCTCTTGTAGACCAGGCTGGTCTCGAACTCACAGAGATCCTCCTGCCCCTGCCTCCCAAGTGCTGGGATTAAAGGCGTGCGCCACCACCGCCCGGCTCTTATTTTTTCTTAATGAGGTCCAAGACAGTAATCCTGACAATTTTACTATACTATATTATTATACTTATTATATTTTAGCATTTTGTACATATTTTTATTTGCTTTAATTAATCTCATATTACAACTAATTCAAAAATGAAGGTTTATTATTTGTTTCTATGCATGTATAGGATCTAGGATGTTCACAGTTTCAAGCTTCAGCTTGGGTCTTGAGAACATATCCCGAGTAAATAATTGAAAATTATTGCATCATCCAATATTTTCTTAGTTATATTTATTTAACTAGCTACCTGTCTATGGCCTCTCTAGTCTAAGATAGCTTGCAGTTTATAGTCTAGCTTAAGGGTGAATGAATGGATAACTGAATGACTGTGTAGCTGTGAATTCATTCTTGTAAGTTTTTCCCAGGACGAAGCTGCAGTTTCTATAGGAATATGGGTTTTGACAATCCTCAGCTTCTAGAAGAAAACCTAGCACATAACAGTCATCTGTTGAATGCCAAATGAATGAGAATGCTGCAATGAATAACTGGAAAAGTGCAGGAGATATGCTTGCATGCGTTTCTTAAGACTATGAAAAAATTCCATCTCACTTGTGATGCAGAAATGTTTTCAGTGCTTTAGTGTTCTCTGGAGGCAGCCAGTGTGCAAAGACTTGGTCCATGGTTCCTTTAATAAAGCAGCCTTCTGAATTGTACTGCACTATTTCTATTTTATAGATGAGCAAACGAGCACAGAAAAAATTACATAAATGCTACTTAAGCCAAAAAAGCAGAATCTCTGATCATTTGATAGTTGTCTTGAAGAGTTACTGTTATTCCAGACCAGTAAAGCATGCCTGTTACAATTAAATATTTTCAGCTAAGGCTCTATGCATTTTGAAAAAATCACCACTATGTTAAAATAAATGATAGAAACCATCCTTTCTTCCTTTTTCTTATTCAGAAGAGAGTGTTAGCTTTTATTTTATTTTGTTTTGTAGAAATGGTTAACAGTAAATAAATAACCAGATTATAAATGATGAAACTTGGGAAGAAGCATGCTAGTGTTCCAGAATATATAGATAATGATGTAGAACGCCTTCCAACTTGGAGAAAGGGAGAGATAGAAAGACATGGCTCTTACTAAAGAACACGGGCCAGGCAGTGGTGGTGTCTTTAATCCCAGCATCCAGGAGGCAGTGGTAGGTGGATCTCTGTGAGTTCGAGGACAGCCTGGCCTACAAGAGCTAGATCCAGGACAAAATCCAAAGCTACAGAGAAACCCTGTCTCGAAAGATAAAAAAAGAAAAAAAAAAGAACATGGAAAAGAGATGGTAGAAACTAATTTATAATCTCTCAGAGAGAAAAACTCAGACATTTTCCTTTGTGAACTGAATTTTGTGCATATTTCATGCACTTAGTTACATTTTCTTTTTTTGTTTTTTTTTTTTTTTTTTTTTTTTT
>NW_026068022.1:5081736-5125038 GCF_014885135.2 Alexandromys fortis | reverse complement strand
TTTCTCTGTAGTTATGAAGCCTGTCCTGGAACTAGCTCTTGTAGAGAAGACTGGCCTCAAACTCACAGAGATCCACCTGCCTCTGCCTCCCAAGTGCTGGGATTAAAGGCGTGCGCCACCACCACACAGCTGTAATTTTTTTTATAAATCTGGGTGCCAGGGTAAAATCTGAGTTCAAGGCGAAAGTTGGGAGTCATGACATCCCATTTGTAGGTACAAGTTTTTCTTAACTTCGTGGAGTGTCTGACTTTCAGGAGCATCTTCTTTGGAAAGTACTTCCCATCTCTCACTTTAAGAAAAGCTGGCATTTGTATCTTTGTGGCTTCATCACAGGCAGATGGAGATTGGTTCTAAACTGACCTGCTGGGCCTGGCTATGAGGCTTTCAGAAGTGAAATCTTGATTAACAGTAAATGTTAATTGAAACAGTAAATTATTAATGTGCTTTTTCATAAATGATAAATGCTGCTGTCAGCTTCTTTACCCTGGTGACATCATAAAACTTTCCACAAAATTACTGGGTTTGTCCAAGGGAAACAGAAAGAGATGGCTGCATTTGATGGTGTTTGTGTGATCTCCTTATGTTCTGTGCCCAAACCTGACTGAGGATTGCACTATCTTTTCTTCTAGAATCCTGTAACACTCAGACAACCTAGAAAATCATCTTTCCCATAGATGCAGAACATTTCAGGCCATCTCATCCAGTATCCTCACTTCAGTTTGCATCAGTAGCTGATGACTCCCAACTTTCACCTCAAACTCAGATTTTACCCTGAACCTCAGATTAATAAAGACAATTAGTTTACTGGGAAATTGTATTTGATACCATGGAGCCTCAGATTCATTCCTGTTCATGCTTGTCAAGTACCTGCCGTATGTCCCAGCATCATTCAATTCAGGTAGGCACTAAGACAATAATAGCAGGAGAATAGAATCCTTTCTGGTTGAGGATGTAAGCTGAGTTAGTTGACTGCTTGAAACATGCACAAAGCCTCAGGTTCTATATACAGCATCCCATAAAAAAAAACTGGCCATGGTTGTGGCCCTACAATCCCATTATCTGCCTATAATCCCAGAATTCAGGCAGCAAAGGCAGGAGAATCAGAAATTTAATATCATCCTCAGCCACACAATGGCTTCGATGCCACCCAGGGCTCCATCAGACACTGCCTCAAATTGAAGTTTCTAGAATGACTGAAGGAGGAATGCAATGTATAGGAGTTGATCAAAATTTTGCTGCTTTAATCATAATAACTAAGAAAAATTATAATTCTATCATGACCATCTCACTCTTACCCATGATTATACATTTAACCCATGTGAATTACTGGATTCATACCTGAAGACAAAAATAATTGTATGAGGAGATAATTATAAGATGAAATAACCAAATCCTCTAACTGAAATACTGGGCTTTTAGGCCCAACCAATGACAGCTTAACGTACATAAGAAAACCATATTAGGCACAGCAGATAGGAGAATATTAAAGACCTGGACTGCTCAGAAGAACTGTATAGAAGAGATATGGTAGGCACTCAATTATGAAGAACAGAGAGTTCATGAAATGCAGAGAAAACTAGATTCCACTCAAAATAGGAAGAAAGAGTGGGCATTACAAAAGAAAAGTGACGGGTCAAGCATGGAGGTAGACATGGGGCTGACCAGGGGAATTGGTTCTTTAGAGCAAGTATAAGCAGCAACTGTTTGGCAAGGGTAGTGTGGACTTTATAGTTAGTATTCTTGATGTCAGAGGGAGGGTTTGTATTCAAGTCTGTTGTATGGAAGTGGGAGATGGAAGAACACATTTTAGAAATGCTTACTAATGACATTCAGTTGGGGAGAACCAGGAGCACGCACCAGTATTCTGCCCAGGAACAATGGTTTTCCTCTTGGATCCAGAAACTATACTCCATAAGGATGATCTGAACTTTTCTTGAGCTACTGTCATCAAATAGGATTTAGGAAAATCCCCAAATATGTAGCTCTGGGGTTTGGGTATAAATAAGAATAGAATGTGGTTTGTTGGCACGATTCTCATTGGAGAAATAGCTGAGTTGGGTAAATAGTTCCCACCCAGACCATAATCCTGCCTTGTAAGGTTTGTGCACATACTGCTCAGGAAGCATGGAGTGCGCCAAGCCAATAACAGGAATAATGCCCTGGAATTTCCTTTGAATTCAGTCATAACTCACATGGGAGATTATAAAGAAACTGCTCATTTTGAAAATATCTTTTGGTACTGACCATCTAAGCATTTGAAATCAGGACAAATCAAATACTGTTGCTCTTTTTTGCCAGCCTCTGATGAAAGAACACATATCAAAATACAGTCTATAAGGCACCTTAGCTAGTGATCCAGACTGTCTCAATCAGCTTCCATTTCTGTCTTTACTAGACCCTTGCTATTTGACAAAGACAGAAAGATCTCAAACTAAGATTCCCTACACTCTTTCAGCTAGGCATTTGAATATAAATTAGGGTCTACCAATTGGATAGACTCACATGTAATTACAAAGGACTGATTATTCTGCTTGTGACTATTTGCCATTAGCAAACATGACCCAGAGAGCAGTGGTTACTCTGCTGCTGCAGCCCCAGGCCTGTTTCCCAGTCCTCTTAGTGTAAAGAGGCCATTTCAGCACAAGTGTGACCAACTGCCCAATTCTGACGTTTTGAACTGAATCACAGCTATGGAGTATGCTCTTGTTCTAAGTTTGTCAGTTCTATAGTATTATAAAAATCCCCATAGGAGGTTCAGTCTAGACACCTTGTGCAGTATTAAATCTCTTTCTGTTTAAAGTATTTAGAGTGGTTTTTATTCTGTACTGAACATTCACAGATGGTATAAAGGGTATATAAACAAAATAAGTGAGAACCTAGTCAAGCTTATAACTAATTCTTGGATGAGTTGAAGAAGTCTCTCTATAGGAAGTGATACTGCTTTGTATCTTTGTTACTGTCTTTTTTGCTGTGGAATGGACTTGGGAACTGAATAGGTAGCTTAGACTAGACTCCATCTTACAGCATTCCTCTTGCTTTGGCCTCCCAAATAATGGGTTACAAGAATGAGCCACCACGTCTGGTAAATGGTAAATGGTATCTTAAAGAATGGGTAGGGACAATGAGAACTACTGAGACCCCAAGAACAATGGCAATGGGTTTTTGATCCTACTGCACCTATTGGTTTTGTGGGAGCCTAGGCAGTTTGGATGCTCACCTTACTAGACCTGGATGGAGGTGGGTGGTCCTTGGACTTCCCACAGGGCAGGGAACCCTGATTGCTCTTTGGGCTGACGAGGGAGGGGGACTTGATTGGGGGAGGGAAAGGGGAGGCTGCGGTGGGGAAGAGACAGAAATCTTTAATTAATTAATAAAGAAATAAATAAATTAAAAAAGAATGGGTAGTAATTATTATTCTGTAGGCTGGCAGGGCAATCTAGGCATTGAAAAGAATTAACACAGAAACACAAGTGTTAGCTGATATCTTCACAGAACACTGAGTTGACAATAGTAATTTTAGGCCAGTTACTAGTATTGTACTTCATATTTCAGATATTTCTTGGTATTTTCCTGTAGAATATCAATTAATTATGACTTATAGTGCTAGTGGGAGAGAGAAGAGAGAGTGTGTGCCTATGTGTGTGTGTCTCATATACAATTAACCCACAGTGTAGGGAATTATCAGGCAGAAGTGTAGTGGGGTGATGGTTTGAATGAGAATGGTCACCATAGGCTCATATATTTGAGTGCTTGGTCCCAAGTTGGAGGAACTATTTGAGAGTAATTAGGGGGTATGGCCTTGTTGCTGGAGGAATGTCACTGGGGTGGGCTTTCAAGTTCCAAAAGTCCATACTATTTCCAGCTAGCACTCTCTACCTCGTGTTTGTTTATGGAAAGTGATGTAAGCTCTCGGTTAGTGCTCCAGCATCACACCTACCTGCCTGATGCCATGCTCCCTGCCATTGTTGCTATGAACTCTGAAACTGTAAGCACCAAATAAACTCTCTCTGTCTGTCTCTTTCTTTCTGTGTGTATGTTGCTTTGTTGTGAGAATAGAAAAGACACAACTTAGAGCCAGTGAGTGGACTATTGCTCTGAGATGCCTGACAATGTTGATCTTTGGAGGAACATAGAAGACTTTGGAACTTTGGACTAGGAAGTGGCTGTTGAATGCTTTAGGGAGCTTAAGGGGCCAACCAACTAGGAGCTTGGAAGATAAGACTGCAGAGCACAATGTGGACAATGGAGGCCCAGCTCAAGAGTTTTCAGGGGGGAACAATATTAACAATCAGGCTAGAGACTATCCTGGTGATATTTTGGCAAAGAATGTGGATGCGTTTGTCCTCATCCTAAAATCTTACCTAAAGCAAAATTGAAAAATAGTGGATTAACTTAGATGGCAGAGGAGCTTTCAAAACAGCTTATTATTGACTATGCTGCTTCCTTATTAGTAACCACTCTTGGGCAAATCTACAATGAAAAAGCCCTAGCAGGACAAAAAGAAATACTAAATGTACAATTGAGCACCAGGAAATTTAATGTTGGAGTCAAGACTTGCTGGAAGAGATAAGGAGAGGCTTGGTTTGAAGTGCAATAAAGGTCAGTCACCTCAGGGCGGGACCCCACCCCACCCAGGAAATTCTGCCATTTCTGAAGGGAAAATGCCTAGTGGGGTGGTTTCTGGTCCTAAAAAGCAACAGCAAATTTAAGTTTATGCAAATATAATTCAAGGAAGTAGCCAAGCTCTGTAACTGGAGGTTTCTCTATCTCCTGCCAGTTCTCAAATAAACACTCTGAGGCTTAATATTAATTACAAACTGTTTGACCAATGGCTCAGACTTCTTACTGGCTGGCTCTAAATATTTAAATTAACTAATTTCTGTTACTCTGTCTATTGCCATGTGGCCCATGACTTGGTAGCAATGCTCTGGCATCTTACTCCTCAAACAGCTGCTGTCTCCCTGATTTCATTTTCTTTTTCCCATTATCTTTGCTTAGGTTTATGGCCTGGCTCTATTCTGCCTGACTATTCACCAAATTGGCTTCTTTATTAACCAGCAGTAATAAAACATACTCACAGCATACAGAAGGGCATACTACGTCAGACTCCACACAAGCAGGCAGCTGAACGTGGCAGGTTAGGTCATAGTGGTTCTGGTTTTAGAGTCATGAAGGGCACAGGATAAAGAGGTTGTGGAATCTTCCTCTGTGGTAAGGAGAACTGCTGAGGTCAGAAAACAAAATCCTTTTTCAGAGCCCCAAAGAGGCCCTTTCATGAAGCTGTGGAAATGAAGCCTAGATTATGTTAGAGACTCTAAGATGTTGGAGATGTGGGGTATCTGCCAAAGAGATAACTGCATACAGATAGTGGAGCCAACCCGAGAGAAGTGTGTTGTGGTCATGAAAGTTGGAGGGTGGAGCTACCTATGTCATTTGACATGAGACATGGAGCTATAGGATTTAGAATTTGCCCTGCTGGATTTGGATCTTACTTTGGTTCAGTATTTTCTCACTATGCCCCCAATCCTTCCTTTTTTAATGGCAATGCATATTCTGTACCATTGTGTGATGGAAGTATGTAATTTGTTTTTTGATTTTAAGTTTACAGTGGGTTACAGGTACAAGATCGTCTTGAGTCTCAGAAAAGACTTTGAACTTTGAGACAGTGTTGAGATTGTTAAAGACTTGGGGCACATATGAAGTTGGACGAAATGCATTTTGCAGTATGATATGTCCACAAGCCTATGAGGGTCAGGAATGTCTGGTTCCCAATTGATAAAAATATTTGAGAATGATTAGGGAGTATGCCACTGGGGGTGGGTCTTCAGATTTCAAAGTCCACACTGTTCCCAGTTATGTATCTCTGCCTTTTATTCATGGATAAGTATATAAACTCTTAGCTACTGCTCTAGTGCCATGCCTGTCTACCTGCTATTGCCATGCTTCCTGCCACCATGATGGTTATGGACTGACCCTAGAAAGCTTTAAGCCCCTAATAAACTCTTTTTTTTCTATAAGTTGCTATGGTCATGGTGATTTCCTGTGCAACAGAAAATCACTATGACAGGTGGCTAGGGTGTGGACTCAGGAATGAGACTGCTGATGTTGCTGAATGAGTCTGCCCATTGGATCTCTGAAAAACCCTTTCATATATGCATAAAGCCTGCAGTAAATATCAGTTATAGTGACTCTATTCTTAGGGTTATACTGCATTGGTCAACAAGTATGTATACTATTCTGTGTCTCCACAATTGCAATAAACTGTATAAATCTGCTTTTGTGCTCCTCTGTGATATTTCTTCCTATTATTAATGTGGTTTTGGGAGCTAGCTTGACTTTTTCTGCCTATGAAAAGATGTTCTAAGACAGTGGTCATAGTGCTGTAAGATTACCAAGAAAAACTTGATGTTGTTCGTTACAATGCAAAGTTTATGATAATACAACACAACAGAAAGCAAATATCAGCTGGAATTGGTGGACATGCCTTGACATTTTAAAGGGAATTAAAGAATATTGTAGACCAAAACTGCTTGACAGAACCTGAGAAGAACTATTGATAGTGACAGAGAAGCTCTGCTAAAAACAACTCATTTTGACAAGCTTCAGTTCTACGCAGTGGGCCTTACTTAGAACAGCAGAATAGGCTCCTATTTAGCTCCTTTGACCTCTTCATGCCTGGGACTTATGCACTGGAATTTTGAGCTGACTGGCACAGTCTCCTTTGTATCATCCACCTGCTACTGTTTTTATGCTCCATGCTTATATTTTCCACTAAACAACTATTCAAAGTTTTTACAACTTTTCCTATTCCCAAATATATATAACAAAGCCCTTCTATCTTGATATTAATCCAATTATGTTATCACATTCTTCTTTGAATACAAAATCTGTTGTATTTGTTATGGGCACTTAGAACTTAAAAAAGGAGGGAAATTCCTTCCAAGGAACACTTTGTGTGGTAGGGAGCAGAACTGACAACAGTGGGTGACACTAATATAAACAAGCACCTAGAGATTCCTGTAGGAAAACAGATCAGGTGCACAGAAGTAGGACATCTTTCAATGGAAAAGTAGTGTGAGCTCTTGGCAGGTGCTTAGAGATGGCAGACGTATAATTTTCTTTTTACAAGTTTTGGTCAGTTATCTATTTTAAAAAGATTTATTAAAATACAATGGATTTTAATATTATGGATATTAGTGAATCCATAGACATGTACATCTAATACCAAATCCAATTTCAAAGGTTTACTCATTATCCCCAAACCTTTTAAGTGGCTCTATTGCAGAAGAACCATTAATTTGTTAATTTTTTTCCTCTCCCAAAGGGAGTGGCGCTATTAGGAGATGTGGCCTTGTTGGAGGAAGTGTGCCACTGTGGGGGGCAGGCTTTGAGGTCTCTTTTCTCAAGCTTCACTCAGTGTGACAGTCAGTTGACTTCCTGTTGCCTCTGGGTCAAGATGTAGGGCTCTCAGCTCCAGTATCACATCTGCCTGCGTGCTGTCATGCTCCCTGACATTATGATGATGGCCTGAACCTCTGCAGGGGGCTACCGCAATGGAATGTTTTTATTTATAAGAGTTGCCATTGTCATAGTCTCTTCACAGTAATAAAATCCTCAACCTAGATATAGGAAGGAGGCTGCTTGTTTGTCCCAGCAGCCCAGAACCAAAATAACCACACAGAAACTGTATTAATTAAATCACTGCTTGGCCCATTAGCTCTAGCTTTTTATTACTAACTCTTACATATTAATTTAACCCATTTTTTTATTATCTGTGTATCACCACGAGGTCATGGCCTACCAGCAGAGTTTCACCACGTCTATCTCTAGCGGCGGCCCCTTGGCATCTCTCTGATTCCGCCTTCCTCCTCCCATGCTATAAGCCAAGCCAGTTCTTTATTCATTAACCAATAAAAGCAATACATAGACAGAAGGTTCTCACACACCACTAAGACATATACATATATGTATATTTCCATATTCTGAATATTTCACATAAATAGTACCATATAATATATGGGATTTTGTCAGTGGCTTCTTACATTTCTGAAGTTTATCCATGCAGTCCTGTAAGTGCTTCATTTCTTGTCAATGCCAAATACTACTCTATTGTATGGATAGACAGTACTTTATTTGTACTGTCTGAATTGTTTCTACTTGGGGCTGTAACAAGTAAAGCTGACCTAAATGTTTTAAGCACAAGCTTTGATGTAGACATAAATTTTCTCTTCTTTTGGGTAAATATCTATAATTTCTAGTACTCCATGTTTAATTGCTTGAGGAACTGCTATGCTTATTCCAAAAGCAGCTACATCATCTTATATTTGCCCAGAAGATGCTTTAGTTTGTAGTTTACTATATTAGTCTTTGTCTGACTTGACTGTGTGAAATGGAATTGGTTATAGAAGAAAGTGTTTTCTTGAATTTCGTATTTCCAGTGTCTAGAGAATACCAACACAGAGAGTGCACCTTACGTTTCAGAACCGAGGAATACCACCACCACCAACAAAACCATGCAGGCAGAAGGAATAGAATTCAAAGGCTCTGACCAAAACAACATTAATTGTATTCTGTGAATCATTACAGACTTAGTAGGCTGAAGCATCATTCTATGTAGAGAATTTCAGGAAAAAAAATAGTCAATTAATCAATAAATATTGATGCCATCTTGTACCAGGAAATGCTTTTTACAATGGAAACAATGTTAAACAATGTTTAACAGTAAACAACGTGAAAATTCTTTGCCCATAAGAAGGATTGAAAATAAAAATTGCTTGTGATAGTAAAACACTCCTGCAATACCATCTAGGACAACAAATTTCCATCTGGGACAGGCAAATTCTGTCTCAAAAATAACTAGAATATAAGATAGAACTATTATAAGGAAATCAAAATTTCATGAATGAAAATATTTGGAAAAAAGTAGATGGTATTATATAATAAAGATAAATTTAGGTAATGATTATGGCCACACCAACACAATTAGAGGCAACAATGACACTTTGAAAGGACTGATTGATATGTGGTAGGTAAGCATTTTACCAACTCATCCTAGCCCTTTTTTGACAGACTTGTGGAGCCCAAGCTGGCCTGGACTGCCCAGGCTGGCCTCAGACTAACAGTGTGTGTCTTCACACCCTACTTCATCACTAGTCAGCAGGTATAAATGAAATCTGGTCCCAAATCCAGTTTTGTTGTATCTCAATTAAAAAATATGTGAACGCTAAATTTGTATTGTCCCCAAATACACCATGTGTATTGGGGAGTGAGAATAAAAATTTACTATTAACATATATGCAATGTATGTTATTTTTCCTTTTTCAGTTGGGTTTCATGTAATATAAACTTAAATAATGAAATGGAAACAGCTCTAGAATGGAAAAAAATATGCCTGAATGGAAAAAAATAGTGCAATAAGCCAGGTATGCTTTGGAGACTGAAGTAAAATGTTTCTTTAGTCCAGGGATTCAGGCCAGCCTGGGAAGCATAAGGTCTTTTCTATAGATAAAGCTCTTGGAAATACCCCTAGTAGCAAAACAAACAAACAAACAGGAAGTACTGTGGGGCAATGGTCTTGTACCCTGTAAAGAGTTGTTACTTGTATTTTAATAAAACACTGATTGGCCAGTAGCTAAAAAGGAAGTATAGATAGGGCAACCAGAACAGGAGAATTTTGGGAAAGACTCAGTCTGCAGTTGTCATCCAGACACAGAGGAAGCAAGATGAGAATTCCTCACTGATAAAAGGTACCAAACCACATGGCTAACACAGACAAGAATTATGGGTTGTGTAAATTATAAGAATTAATAAGGAGCCCGAGCTAATATGGCAACTAGTTTATAATTAATATAGACTTCTGTGTGTTTCTTTGGGACAGAAACCTTTGTCTACAAGAACAAATATCCTGAGACAGAGTAGCTGTAAGTCAATGGAACATCCAATTGAAAGGAGATTGTAAAAGAGAGATTTAAGCCAGTTTCATTGACACATGCCTATAACCCCAGTACTTGAGTTCTGAAGCCAACCTGGTCTACAAAGTCCAGGCCAATCAGGACTACATAGTGAGATCTTTTAAAAATTATGTATTTCCCCTATCCCTCCACACAAATAGATTTGATTGTTGTTATTTTGTTTATTCATAATAATCTGAGCAGTACCTAGGGGTATAGATTTGTAATCCCAGATTCTCAGGAGGCTATGGCAGGAGGATCAAAAGATCAATTCATGTTTTAGCTATATAAGAAGTTCAGGTCAAGCCTGGTGTCTTAGTGAGACCCTGTCTGAAAGTAAGGAAAACAAGTACTGGAATGGAGCAGAGCAGTACACCATTTGCTTGGTGTTTGTGGGACTCTGGGTTCAGTCCCCAGACTACTAAAAAGAAGAAAAGGAGAACTGAAAAAGAAACAGGTGACAGAAGTCCCTGCATTGTACACATAGCAATAATTTCCAGGATCCAGGTATTTTCTGTTATTTAACTTTGTCATCTTTGGGCAGTTTCCTTTCTTCATATGTAGCATATGGGCTAAAAATGGGTTTTACTGGCTTTCCTTTTCAGAAAATACAACAATATAGGTGTATTCCAGTAGACATGATGAGGCTCCTGAGGTTCACTCATAATTGTTTTCTTCAGATTTTTGTGATATTTTGAAATTTATAAACCTAATTAAGTGAATTAAAATTTTAAAATATATGCTTAATATATTTTAAATTTATTATATATATAGTGTGTATATAGTATATATATATAGTGTGTATGTGTGTGTGTGTGTACTTGCATCCATGCCAAAGGGCTTATGTGGCTATAAGGGAGTAACTTGCAGTTGGTTTGTTCTTTTTACCATGTGGAACCTGGGAATAAACTGACATCATTTACTCTATGAGTTGATTGACCCTATGTTGCCACCTTTGCTGCTGATGCTTTTCTTCACTGGCATCAGAACCCAGACTAGGCTTCCAACACAGACTGAAGGTCAGTGGCTCTTCAGGCATCCCCAATAATAGTCATTTGTCTGTGGAGAGTGTATTTTGCTTCTCCATTCTTCTTTTAAAGGACTTTTGGGTTGTTTGTATCTTTTGACTATTTTCAGTGTTGTCTGCTACAAGAATTCATATAAAGACAACATTCATGAGCTTCTGTGTGATATATGTGTGTGTAAATTGCACATGTCCAGAGGACTTTTAGTTTCCTGCTCTGTCTTAAGACAGATTCTTTCATTGAACCTAGGGTAGCAGCCAACAAGCCCAGAGACCCTCTTTCCCCATAGCACAGGGGTTATAGGTACACACTTGGTCACATCTGGTTTTGTTTGTTTGTTATTTTGTTTTTGTGGGGTTTTTTTTACATTCTAAGGTAATGGGGCTTCAAACTTAGGCTCTCCATCTTGCAGAACCATCTCTCCAGCCCCTAATAAATAAGATTTTTTAATCTCTTGTTTTCAGTTATTTCAGAATATATACTTAGGAATAGAATTGCTAAATTACATCATGATTTATGTTTAACTGTATAAGGAATTGTCTGTCTCTAGAGCAACTATACCAATTTACATTTCCACTGGCAGACCAGTATTTAATCTAGTTAATCTACCTCCTACCCAATGTTTATTATTTCCTGTTCCTTTTCATTACTGTAGCTGAGTGAAATGAACATCACATGGCTTTGATTGGGATTTCATGATGACTAGAGAAGTTGAACATCTATTGTGCTTATTGGTTAGTCACAGATCTTCCTTGGGTAGAAAATATATATGTGCATCCTTTGTTCATTTATGATTGGGCTGCATCATGTGTTTTCTTATGCATTCTGGATCCTAGACCTTTATCATCAATTCACCAATTCTTCCCCATTACATGAGTTACCTTTTTTTTACACATAGCTTAGGTTGTACTCAAACTTGATGTGGAGCCAATGATAGTTTTGAATCCTGCTGCCATCACCTTCCAAGAGTTCTGGGGTGACAGGCATGTGCCACTATGACGTGTGTGTGTGTGTGTGTGTGTGTGTGTGTGTGTGTGTGTGAATATCTTAGTATTGAACATAGATTCTTATACATGTGTATTAAGCTGTAATATTGACCTTCAGCTGTAGCCATTCTTACCATCTTGGTGGTAATTTTGGATGCACAAAAAAACTACTTCTGTTTATTTCTTTTATTCTTTTTGCTCTTGGTGCCACAGCTAAGGTGCCACTACCAAAACCAAATTTAAGAAGATTTACCCTTATATTTTCCTCGAAGAGTTTTACTATATTAACTCAAAAAGTCCATTTCAAGTTGTAAATGATGTTAAGCAAAGTCAACTCCATTCTTTACTTGTGGTATCTAGCTTTCCCTGCACTGTCTTTGAAGTGACTGTTCATTCTTCAGTGAGATATCCTTGACATATTTATGAAAAATTAGAGCTGGGTGTGGTAGTTCACATCTTAAAACCCAGCACTTGGGTTGCAGAGTCAAGCTAATTCTTATGAGTTCTAGGTCACCCTGGGATACATAGTGACTTCCAGGCCAGCCATGGCTACACAGTGAGACACCATATTAGTTACTTTTTGTTTCAGTGATGAAACACCATGACTAAGGCAACTTATGAAAGAAAGATTTGGGCTTATAGTTCCAGATGATCTGAGTCCATAATGATGGAGACAGAGGACAGCAAGCAACCAGCATGGAGCCTGGAATAGCAAGCTGAGAACTCACATTTTAAACTGCATACTGAAAGCAGAGAGAGAGAAAGAACACTAAATTTGGCATAAGGCTTTGAAACTTCATAGCCTCCACCAGTGATGTACTTCATGTAGCAAGGTCATACCTCCTAGATCTCCCCATGCAGTGCCATCAACTGGGGTCCCAGTGTGCAAATACATTTCCTGTGGGGGTCATTCTCATTCAAAACAGCTTAGAACTTGTGTCAAAAATATTATTGGTTAGGCTGTTTGATGGCACCCTCCTTCAATGCTAGTACTCAGGGAGCAGATGTAGGCAGACCCCTGTGCATTCAAGGCCAACCTGGCCAGCCTGGCCAGGCTGCATAGGGTAAGCATATCTTTAACAAAAGTTAGCACATAGGCTTTTTTCTGGGGTCTTGTTTCCACTATACTCATCCTCTTGTCAACACCATACTTGATTGGTAGTAAATTTTGAAGTTAGAAATTTGAGTACACTTTGTTTATCTTTTCCAAAATTCCAAAATTGGAAGGGCCATGTGTACTGTATTATTCCACTTACATGATATTCCAAAAGGGAAAACCTGTAGAGACACTGAACAAGTAGTTGTATCCCAAAGATTCAGGGCAGAGGAGTTTTGGCGAATAAAAGCACGGGAGATGTTTTTTTTGGGGGGGTTATTAGACTATTCTATGATTCTATAACATTAGTTTATTAGACCATTTATTAGAATACTGTAATTCTAGAAAAGTAGAGAATCTTAATGTGTGCAAAATTCTAAAAATCAATTAGGATATCAAAGATCCCAGGATAGACCAGACTACACTGAAATAATATTATTAAGTTACAATTGGATTATATAAAACAGACTTGCTGGAGGAAGTGATGAAATGAGAAGAAAAGATGGTAGCATAGGAATTGTGGCATCGTGACAGCAAAGGTGTAAGGCACTATCCTTTGGATGACAGTTTGTTTCCTATGGGGATATGGGCTAAAACTTGGAAACTACTCTGTGTTTGGATTTGAACAATTAAGTAAATGAATGGTGTGTGGTGGGAACCAGGTTTTTCACTGTTGGAACAGGAGGTTACCAGTAAATAAAGGACAGAGCCTGGCTCGATCATTTTGTAATGAGTTAAAGGAACAGCATCAACCCATGTTTAGCTTAATAGCAATACATATTATTTCAAAGGTGCTCATATAGGCCTGTTCATCAGTATGGCTAATGATGATCAATATAGATAGATAGATAGATAGATAGATAGATAGATAGATAGATAGATAGATAGATAGATAGATAGAGATAGATAGATAGATAGATAGACAGATAGACAGATAGACAGATAGATAGATATTGGTATGGAGATACATAGACTGGTCCTTATGCATTCGTTTCCTTACTCTGTCACCATAAGAAACCTAAAAGCCATGATCCCAGTAGCAGCAAGCACACCTAGAGTCAGATCTTACTTTCTATACTGCTCTCCAGTATAAAGGATCCAAGGCCCTCCCCACTACATCTAGGCTGAGCAAGGTATACATCCAAAGAGAATAGGATACCAAAAAGCCAGTACATGCAATAGAGAGAAATCCCAGTGCCACTGCCAGTGGCCCCTCAGTCTGCCCCAGCCATGCAACTGTCAATCACATTCAGAGGGACTAGTTTGGTCCTACACTTGTTCCTTCCCAGTCTGGCTGAAGTTGGTGAGCTCCCATTAGCTCAGGTAAACTCCTTCAGTGGATGAACCCTTCATGGTCTTGACCTCTTTGTTCATACTCTCATTCCTTCTACTCTTCAACTGGACTTTGGGAGCTCAGTCCAGTGCTCTGATGTGGGTCTCTGCCTCTGTCTTCTTTTGTTGTTGGACGAAGGTTCTATGGTGATATTTAAAATAATCATCAGTCTGACTACAGGGCAAGGCCAGTTCTGGAACCCTCTCTTCTATTGCTTAGGGTCTTAGCTGGGGTCATCCTTGTGGATTCCTGAGAGTTTCTCTAGAGCCAGGTTATTTGCTAACCCCATAATGGTTCCCTTAATCAAGATATCTTTTTCCTTGGTCCCATATCTGTCCTTCCTCCATCTCGACTATCCCATTCCCTTAAGTTCTCTTCAACCCTCCCTTTCTCTTCCCCTTCTCCCCTTCCTTCTACTCCCCTTTGCCCCCATGCTACCAATTTTGTCAGGCAATCTTGTCTGTTTCCAGTTTCCAGGTGATCTATATGTTTTTCTTTGGATTCACCTTATTACTTAGCTTCTCTAAGATCATGAACTATAATTTCAATGTCCTTTGTTTATAGCTAGTATCAACTTATGTGTGAGTAAATACCATACTCATCTTTTGGGTCTGGGTTACCTCATGCAGGATAGTGTTTTCTAATTTCATCTATTTGCATGCAATATTCAAGATGTCATTTTTTTTTTACCACTGAGTAGTACTCTAATGTGTAAATGTGCCACACTTTCTTTATCCATCAGTTGAGGGGCACCTAGGTTGTTTCCAGGTTCTGGATATTACAAATAGTGCTGCTATGAACATAGCTGAACAAATATTAAAAGCTTCTTTTTTTAAAAAAAAATGATGTTTTAACCTGGGCTAGAAATACACAAAGGGGCTTTGAAAATCCAGTAGTGCCAGAAGGGAAATGTGTACACACAGCCCCCTACATTCCCAACACATAATTCAAGTAAAGAGATGTCAACTGAAAGAGTTCCTTGTGGCAAGGGAACCTCTTGAGCCTCAAAGAAAATAGTGCTGGATTATAAGCCAGATACTAAAATAAATACCCATTACTCCATACTTGAGATGACTTCGCATTTCAAGAGTAGGGGTTCACTTAGTGATTAGTTCCAAAGAACACATCATGAAAAAGGGAATGACGAACAACTTCAAGGTGTAGAGGGGCCTGACAAAAACTGCCTCAGTGGAGCAGATCCATCATTAACCACACTGATGAACAGGCAGATATGAGCACCTTTGAAGTAAAATTTTTTATATATTTGTATGTGTGTCTACATCTGTGTGTGTGTGTGTGTGTGTGTGTGTATACATGGAGTTCAAATGGAGACTTGGTTCACTTTTTCTACTGTATGGATTTCAAGGACAAAACCTATGCATTCAGACTTCATGACAAGTTGCTTTACCCATTGAGTTATCTTTCTGGCCAGTACCTTAGGTATAAGAATGCTGCCTTGAAATTGTGGTCTTCCTAATGCCCAATTTAATCATGAAATGCTATCAAATCTCAACTGAGGAAGAACAGCCTGCAAAATACATGACCAGTACTTAAAACTGTCAAGGGTTATCACAGACAAAAAAAAAAAAGCCTGAAAAATTGTTGGTTAGATGTAGCACGAGTTCTTGTTCATAACAGAAAACCTGGAGTCAGATATTAGTGGGTGAAAACTGAGGGATCAGAAAAGCAGAACAGACAGCCACTAGAGAGAACTTTTCGCTCCACTGATGCTCAGACCAAAAGGGTGAGCCTGTCCTCAGACTGCCTCCTCAGACTCCATCCTCTGACTGCTTCAGACTGTTTCAGATTGCATCCTCAGACTGCATCTGAGCTCCTGTCTCCTCCTACCTTACATCCCTCTCTCTACCCAGCCATACCCCTCCTAGTCTCCATCTTCCTAGCGTTGGGATTAAAGGTGTGGGTCTCCTAAGTACTAGGTTTAAAGGTGGCTTCTAGTAATTTAGCTCTGCCCTCTGATCTTTAGGCAAGGTTATTTGTTAAAACATAAACAAAAGATCACTATAGTTTGAGGAACCTAAGAATATCTGACTATTTAATATGGTATTCCAGATGTGTTCCAGAAACTGAATAAAATATGTGAAACCCAGGAAAGTCTGAATTAATTTTGAACTTTAGTTAATAATCTCAAATCCATCTAATTGGAGAAAAGATTAATATTAAAATACAGGGCCAATGAGATGGCTTAGCATGTTGGAGAACTTGCTCGCTGTACAAGCTGACCACCTGAAGTTGAGCACCAGAGCCCAGGGTGGAAGAAAAAAAGATTCCTAAAAGTTGTTCTTTGACTTTCGTATACCCACCATGGCATGAGCACACCCACGCTTATACATCTGTGTCACATACGCAGTGCATACACACAAACACTAATAGTTATACAGTAAAAGTGTTAAAAATTAAAGTGAAAAGGGCCTTTACCTGTCACCAAGACACAGATGCCAACATTATCTCTGTCTCGGAAATCTTTTACCTGTGTGCATTTTAACTGTCTTCAATTGCTTTTTCAGGTTACTTTGAAATATTTTATATTGTTTTCCAAGTCTGGTTCAGCATGGACTTCTGTTCTCACTAGGCAACCACTTCCTTTTCCTATAATTCTTCTCTGAGTTTTCAGCCCTTTAATTTGTTATTTCTTAATAAGGAAATACATTTTAAGAGAAACACTACACAGAAATCCCTGCTGACTTCCTTAATTTTTCAGATCAGTTAATAGAACTTTGAGATGGGTTGCAGAGCACTTCTCTAAGGGAGTCCACCTCTTACTGGGAAGTGTTCCTGCTATCCATTCCATATCATTACCAAATTCTTCATCTGTAGTGGGAGGAAGAGGCCAGTTCCTTTAAACTCACAATAATCTATAGGAAAGGACACCTCTTCTTTACATTGGAAATATGTCATATTGCAAAGATTCTCCCATATGTCATGTTATTCGTTTATTTTTTTTTTTAATTAAAAATTTCTGCTTCCTCCCCGCCTCCCTTTTCCTTCCCTTTCCCCCCTACTCCTCACATCCCACTCCCCTCTCCCTCCCTCTCCAGTCCAAAGAGCAGTCAGGGTTCCCTGCCCTGTGGGCAGTCCAAGGTCCTCCCCGCTCCATCCAGGTCTAGGAAGGTGAGCATCCAAACTGGCTAGGCTCCCACAAAGCCAGTACATGCGGTAGGATCAAAACTCAGTGCCATTGTCCTTGGCTTCTCAGCAGCCCTCATTGTCCACCATATTCAGTGAGTCCGGTTTTATCCCATGCATTTTCAGTCCCAGTCCAGCTGGCCTTGGTGATCTCCTAATAGATCAGCCCCACCGTCTCCATGGGAGGGTGCCCCCCTTGTGGTCTTGACTTCCTTGCTCAAGTTCTCCCTCCTTCTGTTCCTCATTTGGACCTTGGGAGCTCAGTCCATTGCTCCAATGTGGGTCTCTGTCTCTATCTCCATCCATCGCCAGATGAAGTTCAGGATGACCTTGAGTCCAGAGATCTGCCTGCTTCTTTCTCCCAAGTGCTGGCATTAAAGGCATGTGCCACCAGTGCTCAGTGACATCAGTTGTTTCAAAGCAACATGACCCTGAATTGAGTCTCATGTTAATCTTTAGGCATGCAACTGGTACCAGTTTTCTATCATAATTGGCAAGGTGGGATGGCGTAGGTTGGGTATTGTGGAGGATGGCACACATGCATTCCAGGCAGAACAACACTTCTGGTATACTAGGGGCCTGGAATGCTCTCAATGCAGTGGGGACATAGATCATGGTGAGTAAGATACTGTAAAAAGTGAGTGGGTTTAGTTGGGAGTTTGGGGCTGTCAGGTCTTGGAGGACGTGTTGAGCACATTGGAGTTTTCTCTGAGGACCGTGGCAAATTGTCTGTTCTCTTTCACTGTTTTTCTGCTTCAGGACAAGGAAAGACAGAGCAGAACCTCTTTAGGCAAATCTATAATCAAGTCCCATTATGTCCTCTCACAAGTAGTTATTGCTTTTGAACCTTCTCTTTGCATTGCCCAATTTCTCCAAGAATCCTGCTATCCTGATCACTGTGGATCCCTGATAAAATTCCTCATCTCTTCCACTCTGTGGTGATGCATTTTGACCCTGGTCTGAGTAGCAAGATTCCTGTCCTATAGGTCATCTTCTTTCTCTAGATTTTTTTTGTTATTTTTTCTCTATTTATGCTATATCTCTTTTCCTTTGCTGTAAATGCCATTTTTGCTTGTTTTATTTGAAGTTCAGTCAATATCTCCTTCCTCAAGATACCATCAGAATAGTCATTATAGCTAATAAGATGACCCTGAATGACCTTTGCATTTATATTTTAATAATTACTATCAATGTTTTTATTTATTTGTGTGTTTGTTTTACATCCAGGGCACAGTCTCCCCTCCTTCCAGCCCACTTCCCCAACCCATCTCTGTTCCCACCTCCCACTCTACTCCTTCTCTGTTTCTGTTAGGGATAAAGCAGGTCTCCCATGGATATTAACAAAACATGGCATATCAAGTTTCAGTAAGACTAAGCACCTCCCCATGTATTAAGACTGGGCAAGGTGACCCAATATAAGGAGTAGGGCCCCAAAATCCAATAAAAGAGTTAAAGAGAGTCCCTGTTCCTTCTGTTATGAGTCCAGCAAGAAAGCCAAACTACACAACTGTAACATATGTACAGAGTGCTTAGGTCAGTCCCATGTTGTCTCTGTAATTGATGGTTCATTCCTTTGTACTGTCTATCCAGTGTTTGGGGGGGGGGACTTCCTCTTCTCCTTTTCCCAAGCAGTCCTCCAAGCAGTGCTATCTTTGGGTATCTAACATCATTCATACTCATAACATAGCCAAAGTATCTCAAGTGCTGCTGCCATATCATGGAGCTTCCTTCCTTCTGTAGATGGAAATGTCTCTTTGCAGTCTATATTTTCATGTGACACATGGAATTATCCTGAGACATGCCATCTCAAACACATTCAGCCAGCACTTGTTAAGTGAATCTTGATTAATTGAAATTTGAAATTTTCCTACATAATTTTCATGATGCTTATATTTTTTGCCTTAAATGATGTGGCAGGTCCTTCTGTATAGGTGTTGCTTTTGTTGGTTAATGAATAAAGAAGCTTCCTTGGCCTGTGATATGGCAGAGTAAAGCTAGGCAGGGAAAACTAAACTGAATGCTGGAAGAAAGTAGGCAGAGTTAGGAAAAGCCTTGAAGATGGACACTGGAGGGAACTTTACCCGGTAAGCCACAGCTATGTGGTGATACACAGATTAATGGAAATGGGCTAACCAAAGATATAAGAGCTAGATAGCAATACGTTTAAATGATTGGCCAAGCAGTGATTTAAATAATATAGTTTCTGTTGGGTTATTTTGTGGTCTGGGCAGCCAAAAACAAATAAGCAACCTCCTCTGACAACAGTTTGGTGCACCAACCTCGGACTAACTAAATCAACATATAATCTGGAAAGGAATTCTAGACACAAAAGAAGAGAATTAAGCATAGCTTCTTGGTAGTCAACATTTTTTTCCTGGATGGCAAGCAGGGGTGCCACTGCTCATTTAAAAGAGGTGCAGTAAAAACTGCATGGTTTCTTTGAAAACAGTGGTCGAGAAAAGAAAAAGAATATAGACAATTATAAAAACATATAAAGGGTTAGAAAAATGTAAAATCTTTAGAGAAAGTGAATACAGACAGTCATAGATTAAAAGGAGTAAAAAAAGGCACACAAAGATTGAAAATACACAGAGAATCTGGATTATGTATATTATTGTGTTTTCTTTGAAGTTTTTGACTGTGAATCAGCTAAGTACAAAGAGACATTTTATTGTATGGGCTGCTAAACTAAACCAACATATATCAAAGGTATCTTGAGTTCAAAATTTGGGTCTAAGGATTTGTTGCTTTGGAAAAGTAGTTCTGCTTTTGTTTTTATAGAAGATGAGAACCTGTGGATTTCTTCCAAACTAATGTGGTTTAATGGACCAAGACACACAAAGGTCACTGTGAACACCCCCAAAAATTACTTTGCCCAACAAAAAGCAGGAAGCAGTTTGGAGAGAACTTCACCCAAATTCCCTAAATGACTGTTTATAAATGTTTGTTGACCTATGAAAGGGTATATGATATAGATATCTACAGAGTTTTTCATTGGTATTGATCTTGCTTTATTGATACAAATTTAAGGTCAATTTTGTTACATATATCTACTCTTGATTAAGATTTTGTGTTTTTGCAGACACTTAAAATGTAATGTAAAGTCAAGAAATACAGGTTAATAGACAATAATCTATAATAGTCAAGTTTCTAGTCATATTAGTTAGGTTTTCTAGATATCTAGAGATATATTTCAGTTAGATAGATAAACTTCAAACCTTTCAAAGGCCTATGTTTTAGAACTTAGGACTTTTCATAACATGAGACACAGATGCTCCTAACAGCATCAATCTAATTTTACATTAGAAAAATGTAAAATCTTTAGAGAAAGTGAATACAGACAGTCATAGATCAAGAGGATGATGAACATCAAAGAGGCTCCTTATGGAGTTTGTTAGCCATTTGGGCAAGAAACTGCTTTTGCCTGGACTGAATCGTGCTATGCTGTATGAACCGAACATGTAGGATCCACAGAGAAATGACTGCTGAACTTGCCTATAGGTGAGATGGTCCTTGAGGGTGCCTGCTTCATGAAAGAGTCTGTCAGACATTCTGCGGACACAGAAGAAAGTGACTGATAAACTGCCAATATAGGTGGAACTGTCTTTGAAATTTCCTGCTTCATGAAAAAGACTGCCAGATACTATGGGCCTGTAGGCTAAAGATGGATGCTCCAACATTGCAAAAGAACTTTGGGTGACTGTCCAGGTAGTGAGATGTCTCTGTCAATTCTGGAGTTTTGGAAGTTGCTTACAATGCACTTCCTGTTAACTTAGGTGATATTATATCCTTCTGGAGTCTTTAATGGAGTTGAAAAATTTATAGTTATAGTTTTCCTTAGTTATGATAAAAGATAAAGCAAATATAAATGTTATATCTGTAATTCTTACTTAATAACTTTTGTTATATATAATTTTACTATGTTAAAATTAAAACCTTCCTTTTTATTTAAACAGAAGTGGGAAAATGGAGTGGGAAGTCCTTCTGTTTATGTGTTGCTTTTATTGGTTAATGTTTCTGCCAGTTTATTGGTTATCTGTTTCTGCCAGTGGTTTAGTGGGAAATCTAAACTGAAGACTAGGAGAAAGAAGGCAGAGTCAGGGAGATGCCATGGAGCTGAGAGAGGGCAAAGACATGAACTACCAGCTGGAACCTTGCTGGTAGGGCACAAGTCTCATGATAAAATACAAAATAACAGAAATGGGTTAACCAAAGATATAAGAGCTAGCTAGCAATATGCTTAAGTGATTGGCCAAGCAGTGATTTAAATAATATAGTTTCTGTGTGATTATTTTATGGTCTGGACAGCTGGGAATAAACAAGAGGCCTCCAACTACACTTAGAGACTATGTTTTCCTTTGGTAATTATTTGCTTGTTTAACAGACATTTTTCTTTGTTCTCTTTTTATACCTGTTTCTTAAGGAAAGTCTATTGCTGTTTCTTTTCTTTAATCATTTTTGTCATGTTTGTGTGGTGTGTATGTGTGTTTGTTTGTATGTTTATGTATGTAAGATAGGGACTCTCAGTCAAACCTGAAATTCCTCAATATGGCTGGTCTTGTTGGTCAGCTTGCTCTTGATTCTTCTATTGTCTTTCAAGACTGGAATTACAGGCAGCCCATTATACCTGCCCACTATTTTTATCTTGGTTCTGGATTCTGGTCCTTGTGCTTGTGTGGAAAGCACCTTAGCTACCGAGCCATCCCTTCAGCTCCACTTTCTCTTTTCTTTATTTTCCCATTCATGGTATGAGTTGTAGACTGTGATTCACAGCATTTTCTCCTTCAAAACAACAGTTGTCAACTTCATAATCCACACTCTGATGGCAGAGTGTCTTACTCACATCAACCCTTCTCACACTTGTACTTCTGCTGATCAGTCCTTTAGTACAGTCTCCTTGTTCAGCTTCTCAATCTACTTTTTCCTTCTCTCACCTCTGTTAGGTCATTACTAGCTTCTATTTTTCCATTTAACTATGTGTTTTATTATTAACTAACATCCTATTTTGCTCATATATTTATATTTTAAACATCTAAATTAAGTGATCTGGGACTAGAGAGATAGCTCAGTAGTTAAGAACACTGGCCACTCTTACAGAGGGCCTAAATTTGGTTCTTAATACCCTCTAGTTCTAGGGAATCCAGTACTATCTTCTGGCCTCCAAATGCTCTCACATTTATGTAGTATGAACTCTCTTTCTCTTACACACACATATACTCAGGTACATACATGTAAATTAACTAAACGTTAAAAATAAGTTAATTAATTCAACTAATTAATTTATTATTTAATTATTGTGTAATAACCTAACCCCAGTCTTTCATTTTGATATCTCACTGAAATTTAAATATATATTATATAAATGTGTTGTGTTTAGCTTATGTTTTATATTTATATATTCAAGATATCTGAAGTTCAACATATCTCTAGTTGTGTATGTTTCTAGTGTTCATAGAAAAGTTATTATTTAGCTCTGAATTCTAGTCAAAAATTTGGACATTGTCTTATTTTTTTCTGACCTCTGACAGTAAACTTTGTCTATTCTCTTTATTAGTTACTTTAAAGTCTGACACCTCATCTCGTCTCACTATGTACAATCCTCCTGTCTTAGTTCAGGTTGTTAATTTTATTGCATTGATTATTAAAGTATATGGTTAATTCTTACTCCCCTAAATTACAATTACATGATTGTTATGAATGTCTTGCATCACAGGCTGTGAAGATTGTCGACTGATCTATTTACTGATATACCCATAAGAGGAAAATATTAAGTAGAGAAAATAACCATATCTATCAACCAAAAGGTAGCCAACATAGGGAATGATCTCTGAGATAAAATGATATGTCTGTCTTTCAAAGAAAGCAGGTGATACCTTGTGCGCCCCATCAAAGTGAAGCATAGTCAGGCAGAATTAAGAGTCTAAATGCAGATTTTACTCAGGAACCACTGCAGTAGAAGGATAGAGACATCAGCAAAGAACTGGGATCAATTCCAAGTATAACAAAAAGCAGTTGGAAGTTTATAACAACAAGCAGGATGAGGAAGGGATCAGTGGATGGAAACTTACAGGTAACAAGATGGACACAAGGTTGAGGGATCCTCACTAAACTCAGTTCTGGCTGACAGCAGGCCAAGGTGGTTAAGGAGATTTGATTTGACTAAGAAATTTGATTAGATATTATGGTAAATCACATATCAATGGCAAGGACCTCTCTACTGATTTATGGTGATTTTGCTAAAATTGAATTATATAGGCCCAGCAGTGGTAAGCTCTAATGTTTAGTTCTTGTAGAGAAGAAGGCACCCTAACTAAACCTTGGTCAAAGGGAGTCTTTGCCAGTATACCAATTGTCAATAATATTCATAGTTTTATTGGATAAATTACCAATCAATACAATAAAGGAACAAGAACTTCAGAAAAGAGAGGATAAATTTTTCAAAAATTATTCATTTCTTTATTTGTGTAGGCTGTCATACTGTGTATGTAGGTAAGTGGCTAAATATTGGGTGTTAGTTCTCTCCTACTGTGTGACTTCTTGGAATTGAACCCAGGTCTTTAGGTATGGCAGCAAGCAACTTTTCCCACTGAGCCATCTTGCCAGCCAAGATCAAGAATTTAACCAACATATTTCTGACATAGGTTGATTTTAAAATTCAAATTTATTATTTTGAAATGGATTTTGTTTGATTGTTTGGCTTTTTGTTTGTCTGCTTGTTTTGTTTGAGGGTGGTAGGATCTCACTCTGTAGCCCGTGTTGGTCTGTAATGCCCTATGGAGATCAAAATGACCTTCAATTCGTGATGACTCTGCCCCCTCAGTGCTGGGATTACAGGCAAGGGTTTACAACTTTTGCCACAAGAACCATTGTCATACACATTTCACATGCCTTATAAATCAAGCAAGATAGAAATAGTTGCGTTTTTCTTATTTCCTTTTTGTTATATGTGGCTTTTTCTATACCTTAGACTTCATATAATATATTCCTCAATTTATAGCTTGCTGTTGCTAAGTTTGTAAACCCTTGAAGTATCATTTGAGACTTACCTTACCATTGTCTCTCCCCCAGAGCTTTCTCCTGCCCAAGAGTTAGGTGTAAGTGCTCTACCTTCTGTATTCCCAGAGGCCCTGACTATACATTCGTTGGAGCATTTATGATACTGATGCACTGCCTACTGTACTTAAGGCAAGTCAGTTGGAGCATTTATAATGTACTGCAATTCCTAGCTTACATGCTTGCTGTCCCCAAGACCTTGCACTACAAGTAGGAAATAGGATTGTTACAGTCACTACTGTACTCAGATTCTCTCTCACACCTCACAGCTTCTAGTAGGTGTTCAATATATGCTGCATATTGGTTTAATGAATAGATTAATCAATGAAAGAGCCAGGACTTTGTGCAGAATTATTTGCATAACATTTGGCAGCCAGTGCAGACCACTGCTAAACCCAAATCTCCATTTTCTGTATGCAACAAGAAAGAGACACCTGCAATTCTTGGGCAACTCTGGGAAATAGCAGATTCACAAACAAAGGGTGCATACTGCCTAGCATAATTCTAGTGAAATTCTGAAAGGTATTTTTGTGATTGAAACAAAGTCCTTCAAGATGTTTCTTTAGAAGGTAAAGTTCTTATCATTATGGATTGGTTTTTATCTCATCAGGTACCTGAATCATTCTATAGCAGGATATGCAAGAATAAAATAACATACAGAACCCGAGTGAGACTTTTCACGGAGACCAGAAATGTTTCATGAATAAAAAAAAATCCACAGTTACTGTTCTCTTGTCTTCTCTCAGTACAAGGCAGCTGACTAACAAGATAACATTTGCCATTCCTATGTGAGGTCTGTAGTTTGATCCAGGGGAATGAGAAAAGAGAACATTTTCAGACAAATACTAAATGTCAATAGAAGAAAAAAATGCCAGAGTCAGTGTAATATAAGTAAAGAAAAAATTAAATAAAATATTTTATGACTGAAGAAATATATGAACATTTATTCCAGAAAGTAGATAAACATCTTGGAAAACAACCATTTCATATGTTTATGTGTGGTGGGATTGATAAAGAAAAAAGAAGACTGTAATGATAAATATTTTCTAGAAAATTGAGTAAATGGAATTAATTAGAGAATATAAATAAATACACAGTTACTTATTTTTAAGGTAGATTGTGAAGTAAATCTAAAATAGACACAGACAGGAGGTTAAATAACATTGCAGACAATTACATTGAAAGGACAAAACTTCAAGAAAAGGGCATCAGGATTAAAAGCTTTTTTTTAAAAAAAAAAGTTCCTGTCATTTTAGGAAGAGCATAGGAAAGAGAGGTAAATGCTTGCTGCAGCCTCTGTTAACAAAGACCCCTCTTTGCTTCAGAGGAAGAAAATGGTAGTGTTGGAGCAGAGAATAGGACCTGAGCATTGGTGAGTGCTCATGAGCCCAACCCATCCGTAAAATATTCCATTATTGAAAAGCATTATTTTTATCTAGGCTGCTGATAGGGAACTCTTGACTGGAGAGCGTGTCCCAGGCACTCCTACTTGTGGCCTTTAAATCTTACATTGTTGAGCCTGTGCACATGTCATCCGCAGCTCAAAGGATGCCATTCTAGTGTCTGATGCTCTGTATGAACCTCTTTTTCTTTAAGAAGGTCATGGTATATGCTCTCTGTTGTCAGTATGCTGGCATTTCCTAGTGATATTCCTCGCTTTGGAACTTTTTCATCTACTGTGCATTTAGTGGATCTTCTTGCCTTTCAGTTCAAGGATTGCTTTTTACTTAATTCCTTGAGAGCGTATTTCTCTCTTTCTTAGATTTACACTAATCACATTTTCTAAATCTCTTTCTAAAACTCTAATCATGAGCACAAGAGCTTCCCATCAGAGGATCCCTATAGCATGCAAAGGGTGTAGAAAAAGTCTGGTAGGTAAGAAATGAACACAGCTAGACACAGTGGTGTACAAATGTAGTCTCAGTGTACGCCAGAGACAGGAAGATCGTGAGTTCTATGCCAGATTGAACTACATAGTAATACTAGGTTTTGAAATTTTGGTGAGGCACAGGTATGTCTGTGAGGTATTGATTTCACCTTCAGCAGTGGAGTCCTAACCACATTTATATGGTCCTGGGTTGCATCCTGGCACTGTAGCAACTGGACACAGTAACAGTGGTACACATCTGTAATTTCAGCACTCCCAGCAATCAGACAGAGGCATGTTCAGAAATTCAAGATCGTCCTTGTCTATACAGGGAGTTTGAAGCTTGTTGGGGGAAGATGCTCTTTTGTTCCCTGCTACTCGGACCCAAAATAATCATACACAAACTATATTATTTGCAGTACTGTTTGGCCAACAGCTTAAGCGTATTTCTGGTGTACTCTTATATTCTAAACTAACCCATCTCGATCAATCTGTGCATCATCACGAGGTCATGGCCTACTGACAAAGATTCAGCAGGCTACAATGCAGGCATCTGTCCCCGGTAGAGGCTGCATGGCTCCCTGACTCTGGTTTCTTTCTCCTGGTATTCAGTTTAGTTTTCCTGCCTAGCTCTATTGTGCTAAGCCACTGGCTGAGACAGATTTATTCATTAACCAATAAAAGCAACACATAGACAGAAGGACTTTCCAAACCAGAAGCTAGTGTAAGCTACATGAAACCCTTCCTCAGAAAGAAAAGAGAGAATATGAAAGAGTGAAAAAGATTACTCACAGAACGGGAGAAGTATTTGAAAATCATATTCCTCTCATGGCTCTAATATCTGAGTCATATACAAATGATGAGAATAAAATTGACATTGGATTTTTTATCAGATTCATCAAATGCAAGAAGATATCATCCTTACTGGGAGATGTTGGAAGCATTTCCTTTTGACATAGAAGAAGAATACTATGTGCTCCCACAAGGAGGAAAATTCATTTCATATTAATGTATTCAGTGCAATTTCAATGAAAATAAACACAGAATATGTTCCAAAAATTATCAAAATATTGCTAAAATTTGTATTACAAAATTGAGCACCCAAACAGGAAGTCATTCTTTTATAAGACAACTAGGGCAAATGCATAACTTATAGCCATTGTGATATGTTGGGAGTGGGTAAAATCCTCCATGGATGTGTATTGTTGACACAAGCATGACCCTCTCAGGGATCCCAGTGTCTCAGACCCATCAGAATGACAAGCCCTTCCCTGGGTCAGAGTGTGTGCAGACAATATCAACCACAGCTTCCTCCTGGATGATTGCAGCCTGAGACAGTTCCTTACAGAGACTCCCTGCTGAGCAGTCCTTACTCCCCACTGAGCAAAAACTGTTTCAGCAGTCTACAATAAAGGTGTACACAGGCTGAGATTCAAGGATGCTGGTTCTTCTTCTTCTTCAGAAGTCCTGGCCCACCAAATCCTAGCTTTTCTGTACCTGTGTCTTTTCATTATTCTCCACCCGTCAGTTCAATCCCAAAGTTGTGCAGATCGTGACAGTGAGATTAATTTATGTCAAAAATTGCTATTTCTAAAGAAAAATGAAAATTATTATTTATAATTAGCAATCTTCTAATTCATCAATTATTGAAATCTGGGACTTATTTAAATATTAATAACATTCTACTGAATATTATTACACAGATGTACAAAAACTAATAAATAAAATTTATTCACTAAACAGATTAAGTTTTTGTAAACATTTAAATGTTGATTTCAGACTTAATCAAGTAATTCTAAATATTTAATTAGAATCCCTTGAATCTAGAGGAGCTTCTTAAATGTCCTAAAATCTATCAAAGTTCACATGCAGAATGATTATTGTAAAGCTAACCAGATGCACACCAGAATGCACATATACAGGGTACACATGTGGATTATACAAGTTCTTATTCCCATATGGATTAGGTCCCTGTATACAGTGAGATGATTGTTGACTAATGGAAAGTTAACACATCTATCATCTCATATATTGACTTTTATATGTGTCTTAGCAAATCTCAGGAAAGAGAGCTCTATGACCCACTCTACTGCTCGTGCTATAAAGTTGACTTCTAGATTTATTCTGCACAATCAACTTTATACCTTTTGACCTATGGCTTCCCAATCACCGGCCCCTCCCCTACCTCTGCTAACAAATTTTGTACGTTTTCTATGCATACTGGTTTTGGCACATGAGGATGCAGTATTTTTCTTTCTGTGTCTGTGTTATTTCACCTAATATAAATTCCAGGAATATCCACTGTTTGCAAATGCAAGATTTTTTTCTTTTTAAAACCCCATTATCTATGTCTGTTCACTTATTTATAGATAACTGGGTTGTTCCTGTGTCTTAGTTACTGGGAATAATGCCATAAGAAATAGGGTGTAAACAGAAGCTTTTCATCCTACCCTGTCCTGCAGCCACTTTTAAAATAACCACTCAGGGGCTTAGTAATTATTATAACTGTTTGACCAATGGCTCAGGCTTATTACTAGCCAGCTTTTACACTTAAATTAGCCCAGTTCTATTAATCTAAAAATTGCCACATGGCCATGGTGTTAGTAGTTGCTTGGCATATTGTTTCTTGTCTGGCAGCTGGATGACATCTACCAAACTTCATCCTTCTTTTCCTTTATCCCTGTTTAGATTTCCCACCTGGCTCCATCCTGCCTTGCCACAGGCCAAAGAAGCTTTATTTATCAACCAATGAGAGCAACACATATTCACAGAATATAGAAAGACACCCCACAGTATCTTCCCTTTCATGTCTAATCAAAAAGGAAAGGCTAGAGAGATGGCTCAGAGGTTAAGAGCACTGGGTACTTTTTCCAAAGGTCCTAAGTTCAATTCTCAGCAACAACATAGTGGCTCACAACTTTGTGTAATAAGATCTGTGTCCTCTTCTGGCCTGCAGAAATACATACAGGCAGAACACTGTATACATAATCAATAAATCTTTTTTTAAAAAGGAAGACTTTAAATTTAACATAGTAAAATTACATATAACAAAACAATTATCAGCTCCATTGAAGACCCCAGAAGAATATAATTTTACCTGAGTAAAGAGGAAGTGCATTGTAAGCAACTTCCAAAACTCTAGAAGTGACAGAGACATTTGGTTGCCTGGAGAGTCACCAGAAATTCTTCTATAATATTGGGGAATCCATCTTCAGCCCAGTGAAGCAGAAAAATTGCAGTGTAAAAAAAAATCTCTGAACATGTAGAATAATAATCAAAACTCTCTTAAAAATCAAAGCTGACTTTGGAGTTGGACAACGGTTATCTTTCTCTAAATCCAAGCATGTTGTTAAAAGAAATATTCAGTTTCTGTCTCATGTCAGGAGCCATCATCCATGGAACAGAAATAAGAAAGAATTTAGGAAAAGTTTTACTTTTCTCCATGCCTATTTTTGTCTCTATTATAGTTTTCATTGAATGTATGTCTATATAAATAATGTTCCTTGGATATATGTCTACATAAATAACGTTTACATTTTTTACAATGAACTGATTCCTGCAGTAATATAAGTTTCCAGTAAGAAGATGGGGCCCCACAACAATGACTCTACCTGACTGATATGACATCATAATGTTGATAGGGCTACTTTAAGACTGTTTTGCTGTAAAAGCTGCTCAAGATAGTTTTAACTTGGTTAGCTGAAATGGTGCACCTTCTTACAACGTTCTGGCCAGAACTTCAAATAGGAACCTCATATAAACTGATGGGGGAAGCTCTCTTAATCAATCACCTTTAAGAAGTGGAGGCTAATTAAGGCATGGCTACCTGGAGCTTAGGAAGAAAACTGGGACAGACCAGGTGCACACTCTCTGGGTGATTCCCACTGGACACAGCCGAACTCAGACCTTCCATTCTTGTGGCGTGAGTTTCCCCTTATAACAATTAAAAATATAGTTGTTTATCTTTAAGCTGGCCTGGTTATTTCCTGAATTGAGAAAACAGGTACAATAAACCCTATCAAATATTCAGAGACTATTTGCAATTATACCAGACAGTAATCTTGAAACTTAACCATCATCTTACTTTTAAAGGATCCCATAGAAATAGCATTGCCCCCATGACAGCTGTAAATAATTATAAAAGACAACATCCCTTCTCCCAACAAAGCTTGTCCTCAGGGTTAGGGACATCAACTAGGGGTTGATTATAACTGATATAGGGTTGGGGGTTGGGGTAGAATTTATGAAGTCTCAGGGATCTCTTTGAAAAAAAGAAAAAAAAGAAATTGGATGGGATAAAAGATAGTTTAGTGTGGTCTTACTCACACTAATAATAATAGTAACAGAGGGAATATTTGTGAGCTATTATTTATAGGCAATTTACATTGGTATAGATTCTTTCATATTGATACAAATTCAAATTATATTTGTTATATTTAGTATGCTCCTAATTTGTTTATCATATTTGTACATCTCTGCAAAGTTATTTTGTCAGATTGTATGCAAGCATATTTCTATCTCTGCTTAAGACATTTTGCATGTTGATACAATTTTAGCATATATTTATCATCTTGCACTATACTTTTATACCTCTGATCAAGATACTTATACATTGTTTACATTTTGGGGTCATTGTCCTCATTTGTTGCACAGTTTTTAAAATTATTTAATATATTCTAATATGAAGTCTTAGTCGTTAAGCTATTTGGGTATTAAGAATTATAGGTCAATAGTCATGCATGTTTGTCATACTCACAGTAAGACTAATCAGGTTCTTTAGATATATAGAGATTGTATTCTGCATTGATAATCTTCAACTACTTCAAAGAACTGTAGATCATGGCATTTAAATAACTTAGGGTTCTGTTGACATGAGACATGATTGCTCCTGGCAGCACCAATCTATTCCCAAGAGAATGCTGAGCACCGAAGATACTCCACTTGGAACTTGCTTTGTTCTTGGCAAAACTGGCCTTTGGGCAAGGAACTCCTGAACACTGAACCACTGACAAAATGCATGGTGCTTGCACAGGGCAAGCAGGATACAAGAAAAAAGACTGTCAAATCTTGCCAAGACAGGATAAGACAGTTTTAAGAAATGTCCTGCCTCTGAAAATGGTCTGTCCATTTTGACCTTAGCCAAAGGTCTAATGTTGCAAATGAGACTTTGGGTGATTACCCAGGTAGCCAGTTGTCTCTGACATTTATTGTACATTTTGAAAGTTTCTTGATAGCACTTCCTGTTTACTCAAGTAATATTATTTCCCTTCTTAGGTCTTCAATGGGGTTGAAGACTAAATAGTTGTAGCTACTTTCCTCTCATGACTTGACCAAGATATTTCTAATACAAGACTTAAACTCCTTAGAATAGGATAATTATTGAAACATTCAACGTATCTTCCTTGCTTGATATTGTTTGTGCTGGTTGTGATTCTAATTTTTATATCTGAATTTGTTCTTATCATATATAGTTTTATATTAGACTTAGAACTCTCTTATTTAGACAAAAGGTAGCGGTGCTGTGTGAACTCCTTCAGCCAACAGCCTTTAAGATATCAACCCAGTTGGGCATGGCCTCTTATTCTATAAGTGCTCTTGTAAAGCTTGTGGGAGCTCTCTCTTCTGGCTGCTGGATTCAGTTTTTGTTCCCTATTGCGGCAGAGGACTGTGATCTGTGAGTCCACTCCTAAATAAATAACCCTTTATTGCATTCAATTCTGAGCTAGTATGGGATTTTTTTTTTAGCATCCATCTTCACATACAATTTTGAATGAACTGCATAAATGTAATACCTTAAACAAGAGTACAAATATACCTACATTGTAACAAAATTGACTTTAAATTTGTATCAACAAACTAAAATCCATACCATTGTAAAATATTTTGAAATTAAACAGCTGTATTTTTGGATTAAAGTAGATTCAACAATCTACCTTTCTCCATCATTTCAATATCAATTTCTTTTAGAAAGAGATTGACCATGACTGATAACAATTTATAACCAATACCTCTTAATTGAAAATAAACATTGATAAACAATATTTTGGGAATTAGATTTCTTCCTGCTGATTGGGAGCAATGGTAATCCTATGAGGACCCTGAGAAAATCTGAGCTAATGGTCAAGTCCTGGGGAGACCAGTTATATAACTTTTGTTAATAGATATTACCTGTCAAGGTTCAGGAGATCTCCCTTGATCAAATATGATCCATCTTAACCTGGAACGAATCCATAGCCTCTGTTTCCTCTGAAAACAAAAGCAAAATTACTTCTCCAAAGCAATGCATCTTTTCAGTTCCATTTTAAAAATATATATTTGACTTCTGTTTTAAAACTAAGGCATTTTTAAATATTCAGGTTGGTGTATTTCATCAGTCTCTCTAATTTTTCAGTCTCTCTATTTCATCCGTCTATTTTATCATTCTCTCTATTTTATCAGTCTTTCTTTCAGTCTCATGTCTCCCAGCAGCTGCCTTTTGTCCATCAGCCAGCAAAACATGCAAAATCAGCACAATACTATACAGGATTCAATCTCCCTGTGTATTTCCCATCTTTACTTGGCTTTTTCTTTTATATTATTTTTTACTGTCTCTTTAAAGACTTTGTTTTATTTTTTTAAAACTATTTATTTCTATAACTGCCTATACCCATTTTCTTACTTTCTTAAGCCTACACACATTGTAAAACACCACTGGAACCTATTTAAAGGTTTTTCCATCTGGACCTCTTTACTGCATATCTTTTTACCTTTTTTGTCTGTATGAGCAAAAGTTAAATCTGCCATGCAGCATGCTATGTGACTTGGAGAAGCCTTTGTGTCCCATGGCGGGAATCTGCCATGCTGTGCTCAAAGCACGCATGCCACTGTATCTCTGTACGAAGGCCCACATAAGAGACACAGCTAGGAAGCTAGTTTTTGACTGTTTATGTGTTCTAGAACCCTTTTAAAGCTTTCTCAGGCACCATGGAAATTTGAGAGTCTTGTGTTTGTAAATGGAGACTTTCGGTCATGCCCAGTTCTGCAGCCACTTTTAAAATAACCACTGAGTGGTTGAAAATTAATTATAAATGTTTGGCTAATGGCTCATGCTTGTTGCTAACTCTTACATTTAAATTAACCCATTTCTTAACCTAAGTATTGCTGTGAGTGTGGTGTTACTAGTCTGCTGGCATGTTCCTTGAGCTAGTTAGTGACTTAATGGCATCTCCCAGATTTCGCACTCCTTATCCAGTATCTCTCCTTAGATTTCCCACCTGGCCATAGGCCAAAGCAGATTTATTTATTAACCAATGAGAGCAGCATATATTCACAGTTTACAGAAAGACATCTTACGGCAATAAGGTGCCAATATCTGCCTGAGGTATAGACTTCACTTCCTCTGGGTATATACTTAGAAGAGAACTCATGTATGCTATGATGGTTAAAGTCTTGATTTTTGAAAAATATACATAGCATTTTCCATAATATTTGGGCAAATCTTTATTCCGACAAATAATGTTCACAGGTTCTGTTTTTCCCATATCCTCACCATTTGTCTGCATTAGCTGTCCAGGCATAGACAAGCATATAGTTCTTTAAGAGTTTTGAATTTCTAGCTTCTTTCTTGCTGTCAATTTTTGACCTGTAATGTCTTTGCCAGAGATGATGTGTATGTTTTAGATGGCCCATACTGTAGCATGCATGTGTAAAGGCAAAATTTATAATTTCTGAGAAAATATAGGAAACCATGTAATATGAAAAGAGGAAATCATTTCTTTACATACAACTCTGAAACAAGCATGAGAGCACATATCAGCTCAGTGATTTGAAGCTCTCCACAGAAAAACACCACTAGCATATATAACTAAAGCTGAATGAGCCCTGTTCTGTGCCATAGGAGAGTAGTAGCATCATGTTTAAATTTTGATGGAGATTGCATTGAATCTGTAGATTGCTTTTGGTAATAAGGCCATTTTTCCTATGTTAAAACTCCTAATCCTTAGGCATGGAACATCTTTCATCTTCTGATAACTTCTCCACTTTCCTTCTTCAAAGGCTTAAAGTTCTTGTACACATCAATAGATATAAATAAATATTGAATAGATATGGAGAGAGTGGACTTGTCTTATTCCTGATGTTAGTGGAATTGTTTTGAGTCTCTCTCCACTTAATTTGTTGTCCTCAACAAATGGTAGTGGCATAACTGGACGTTGGCATATAGAAAAATGCAAATAGATCCAAATCTATCTCCCTGCATAAAGCTCAAGTCCAAGTGGATCAAAGACCTCAACTTAAATACAGTTACAGTGGAGACATGTTCCTGAATAGAAAGAACAGCAATAGCACAGGCACTGAGATTGACAATAAAGGGGACCTGCTGAAACTGAAAATCTTCTGTAAAGCAAAGGACATGGTCAATAAGACAAAATGGCAGCCTACAGAATGGGAAAAGATCTTCACCAATCCCACATTTGACAGAGGTCTGATCTCCAAAAAACGTAAAAACATCAAGGAATTAGATATCAAAATAACAAATAATCCAGTTAAAATGGGTTGTAGATCTAAACAGAAAATTTTCAGCAGAAGAGGCTGAGGGGATCCAGAGAGGTAAGTGGCCACACAGCAAGACAGCCTGAAATGCCACTCTCTCAGACAGTCCCAGGGGACTGAATCCAGGCCCCCTCCAATTACCTAAGCTTTTGGACATCCAGCAGGGTGTGTTCCCTGCTACTGACTTTCTTTACCCCTTTACCCTGTCCCCAAGCCCCCATTTTCATCTGCTAGGTCCTTGGATCTTCCAATACAGCCTGCTTCAGGATGGAGGGGATCTGAGAGCCTGATCCAGTGCTGAGGGGACCTAAGGGAGGGAAGACCAAGAAAACGACCAAGTACACAGTCAACCACAGCAAAGATTGGACCAAGATGCCAAGACTCTGCTGGCCTCATTTAAAGGAAGAACTGGACAGGCGCCGATGCAAGAATTTTTCCAACATCCTGAAAAGCAACATGATAACACCAGAATCCAGTGAACACGAACAAGAAGACTTGAACATCCTAACCCAGCAGAAGTAGAAGAAATTGACTTTAAACGTAACCTTATAAAAACGATGGAGACCCTTAAATAGGAAGTGAAAAACTCCTTTAAAGAAATGGAAGAAAAGACAAACAAAAAGTTAGAAGAAATTAATAAATCCCTCAAAGATACCCAAGAAAAAGCAATCAAACAGGTAAAGGAAACAGTTCAAAACATGAAGACTGAAATGGAGGTAATAAAGAAAACACAGCCCAAGGAATTGCTGGATGTAGAAAATCTGGGTAAACAAACAGGAGCTACAGAGACAATTATAAGCAACAGAATACAAGAGATAGAAAAAAGAATCTCAGGCACTGAAGATACTATAGAGAAAATAGACTCATTGATCAAAGAAAACATCAAATCGAACAAATTCTTAACACAAATCATCCAGGAAATCTGGGACACCATAAAAAGACCAAACCTAAGAATAATAGGTGTAGAAGAAGGAGAACTCCAGCTCAAAGGCCCAGAAAATATATTCAACAAAATTACAGAAGAAAACTTTCCCAACCTAAAGAAGGATATTCCCATGAAAGTGCAGGAAGCTTACAGAACACCAAATAGACGGAATGAAAAAAAATATCCCCTCACCTTATAATAATCAAAACACAAAGCAAACAGACTAAAGAAAGAATATTCAGAGCTGCAAAGGAAAAAGGTTAAGTAACATATAAAGGTAAACCTATCAGAATTACACCTGACTTCTCAATGGAAACCATGAAAGCCAGAAGGTCTTGGACAGATGTACTGCAGACACTAAGAGACCAAAGATGCAAGCCCAGACTACTATACCCAGCAAAGCTTTCTTTTACCATCGATGGAGAAAACAAGATATTCCATGACAAAAATAGATTTAAACAATGCGTATCCACAGACACAGCCTTATAGAAAGTACTAGAAGGAAAACCTCAACACAAGGAAGCCAACAACACCCACAATAGCACAGACATCTGACAACCCTCCACCAGCACAACTCAAAGAAGGGAAACACATAAATACTACCACCAAAAAATAACCAGAGTTAACAACCACTGGTCATTAATATCGCTTAATATCAATGGACTCAATTCACCTATAAAAAGGCACAGGTTAAGAGAATGGATATGAAAACAGGATCCAAAATTCTTCTGTTTACAAGAAACACACCTCAACCTCAAAGACAGACACTACCTTAGAGTAAAGGGTTGGGAAAAGGTTTTCCAATCAAATGGACCTAAGAAACAAGAGGGTGTGGCTATGCTAATATCTAACAAAATTTATTTCAAACTAAAATCAATCAGAAGAAATGGAGAAGGACACTTTACACTCATAACAGGAACAGTTCATCAAGATGAAGTCTCAATCCTGAATAGCAGTAGAAAATTTTCAAATAGTTAAAATTCACTTAACGAATTGTTCACCTTCCTTAGCCATCAGAGAAATTCAAATCAGAAAACTATAAGATTCTATCTTATACCAGTCAGAATGGCTAAGATCAAAAATAGCAATGATAGCTTATACTGGAGAGGAAGCAGAGTAAGGGGAACACTCCACCACTGCTGGTAGGAGTGCAAACTTGTACAGCAACTTTGGAGATCAACATGGCAGTTTCTCAGAGAATTGGAAATCATTCTGTCTCAACACCCAGCCATACTAACCTTGGGCATATACCCAAAGGAGCTCAATGATACCATAAGGACACTTGCTCAACTATGTTCATAGCAGCATTGTTCATAATAACTAGAACCTACAAAATACCTAGATTTACCTCAACCAAAGAAAAAATAAAAAAATTAATATATTTACAAAATGGAACATTACTCATCTGTCAAAAACAATGGCATCAGGAAAGTTGAAAGCAAAAGGATTGAATTAGGGAAAAAAATCATCCTGAGTGAAGTAACACAGACCCAGAAAGACAAATATAGTATGTACTCACTCATAAGTAGATACTAGCTCTTAAGTAAAGATAGTCATGCTATAATCCACAGGCCCAGAGAGGCTAGGTAACAAGGAAGGTGCATGGTGGGACACTCAGATCTCCCTGTAAAGAGGAAATAGAAGAGATCTACTGTGTAAACTAGGGGTGGATGGGGATGGGAACATGAGGGATCATTTGAAAGTGGATGGAAGGAGGGACTAATGAAAGAGAGGTCTTAATGGAGGCATTTCAGGGTGAGGAAGAAACCTGGTAGAAGGAAAACTTTCACAAATCTGTAAGGATGATCACAATCACAACTCCTAGCAATACTAAAGTGGATAGGTAACCTGAACTGGCCATGTCCTTTAATCAGGTTGGTGACTACCTTAACTGTCACTGGAGAACCTTCATTCACTAACTTATGAAAACAGATGCAGAGATTCCCCCAATCAAGCTCTAGGGCTGAGCTCCAGGAATCCTGTTGAAGAGAGGGAGAAAAAATTATACAAGTCAGTGGGTCAAGGTCATCAAGAGGAAACTCACAGAGAAAACTAACCTAGGTTTGTAGGAGCTCACAGACTCTGGACTGACAGCCAGGGAGCCTGCATGGGACTGACCTAGGCTATCTGATAGTTGTTTAGCTTGGTCTACTTGTGGGAGCAGAGCCTGTTCCTAAAGCTTTGGCTGGCTTTTGGGAACCTATTCCTCATACTGAATTGCCTTAATACAAGGGGAGGAGTTTAGTTCTTTCTCAATTTGATATATTATGATTTGTTGACACTCATGGGAAGCCTGCCCCTTTCTGAACACAGTCAGAGAAGAAGTGGATTTGGAGAGGATGCAGAGGGGAGGGGAGGAAAGAGGGAAAACTGTAGTCAAAATATAAAATAAATAAATAAATTTAACCAATCAAAAAAGAACAATTTATTATTGAAAACTTGAGTCATGAGTCCCATGTGGTAGATCACACTGGAACCTAGAGTACTGGCAGCAGTTACAGGGGACCACAAGTGTGTGAGAGCCTGGTAACTCAATGACTTTTTGGTATCCTTAGCCACAAAGCAGGATTCAGGCCACCAAATTCATTTACACAAAGAAAGGACATATCCTAAGTAAGAATCAGCAAAAGGTAACTATAAAAAGCTGGGAAATGTTTTGTAATGTCAGAATTATTAACTATAATTAATAAATACCTTAAGATAGTCATGCTAAAGAAAGACTGATCTATATCTCTCAGAAATGACAGTGACAATCATAATCATCGGAGGAAGCAAAGAACAAGTAGAAAAATATATGAGGAAAAGAGTTAAAGGTCTATGTTGGGCTAAACATAGGACTGGAATTGTTCCTGGTAGTTCTATTATGGTTATTCAAAGCTCTTACAAATGTGTAATTTGTGTTGTCTTTCTCATTTGCAATAGATACTTATATTTAATAAGAACTTCCTGATTTTAATTTTATATCACTATCCTTTTTTCTTGAGGTCTTTCATTGGACCTAATATTGTATGTATCTTTTTTCCTAAAGAGAAGTTCAAATATTAACTTGATTAAAGTATCAAATATACTCAACCTCCTCTTTTGTGCAAAACTCAATGACATAATGTTGTAGAAAATATTGTTACCACAGGTGAGTGACAAAAGGAGTAGGTACACAGAGCTCTTCTGTTGAACTAGGAGCGGCGGCGGGGCTGCGTCCCCAACACCCCGGCCGCTTGGCTAGCTTATGCCCGAAATAACAACACACAAACTGTATTCATTTAAAGAACTGCTTGGCCCATGAACTCTAGCCCTTACAGGCTAATTCTCGCACCTGGACTAGCCCATTTCTAATGATGTGTGTAAGCACCCCAAGGTGCGCTTACCGGGAAGATTCTAGCCTACGTCCATCGTGGGTCTCAGCTTCATGCGTCTGCCTCAGAGCGCAGAGCTATCGCATCTACCCGGGAGAGCTGAGCATGGCATCTCTGCTCCAGCAGAGCTGTCCGGTCTCTCCGGAAGCAGAGCAGAGTCTGACCTCACTTCCTCTTCCGCCCAGAATTCTATTCTGTTTACTCCTCCCATCTATGTTCCAAGCCATGAGGCCAAGCAGCTGGTTTATTATAACTTAACCAATGAAATCAACAAATTGATATATGACACTCCCACATCACTCTTCTTTATTACTAGGTGTGGTGATGATTGATACCTGTCATCCCAGCACTGAGGAGGCCAATTCAGGGGTTTGCCATAATCCTGAGGCCAACCTGAGCAGCAGAGCGAGAACTTGTCTCAAGAAGTCCAAACCAGAGTCAAATATTTTTGAAGTTGTAAAGAGATAAATCTTCAGAAAATTCACATTCACAAGATGGTTTATAAAAACTATTTTTCTTTAATGATATACCAGTAATAAAACATAGAGCAAATCCTGTTCTAGAGTATTGTAACAACTTGTTTAAGAATATTTGTTCCAAGGGACAAATAATTTATGTACAGTGTCAAAAAGTCTAGTTTGATGTTTTTTATATAGCATAGTTGATGTATAATAGTGACAGGTTTCTTGTTGGCCTTTTGGTTGTAGATGAGGTGCCAGAAAAATAAACATATTGGAATAACATGCTGAAATATTGCGCATCAGAGTAAAAAGTACTGAATGATTGATAATCAATTTGTCTAATTTGGTTCAAAAACTTGTCTTAAAAATAAAACTGGGGTCGGGGGCTGGAGAGATGGCTCAGTGGTTAAGAGCATTGCCTGCTCTTCCAAAGGTCCTGAGTTCAATTCCCGGCAACCACATGGTGGCTCACAACCATCTGGAATGAGGTCTGGTGCCCTCTTCTGGCCTGCAGACATACACACAGACAGAATATTGTATACATAAATAAGTAAATAAATAAATATTTAAAAAAAAAAAAAAATAAATAAAACTGGGTTAGGATCACTGAAAATGGAATCATGCAATGTCTGAATCTTGCAGCAACCAAAGAGAAAATGAGTGTTGACCCAGTGTACATGATCACCCGTTTCCACCTATCGTCTCCTGAATGGAGGCAGATGTGTCCTCCAGCAGGAGCTGAACTGTAAATGTAACTTCCTGTCCTGAGGGCTGAGACAATGCATAGATCTGCTACAACAAGTCATGGACACCATTTCCATGCTTGAACCATGTAAAATCTCATCTACTCTGTTGCTAAAAAAATAAATAGAAAAGGGGACAAATTTTTCTCTTTATATTTCCTCCCATTTTCTCAAGTTTATATAAACCTCAACTCTTAAAATAAAGTTTGCTTTGATAATTTCTTATTAATTAATTAATTAATTTTTATGAGGCTGAGAGTCAAATACAGGGGGTTGCGCTTTCTAAGCAAACACTCTGTCTCTCAATTACAAACACCAGTCCAAACCCTAACTGTTAGTAACATTAAGTAGAATCCGAAAGTTATCAAATATAATACCAATTAATGTTTACATCCTCACCATGATATGCACCAGACAGTCTTTAATTTGATCGCAGATTTGCCATGGCAGAGACTGGGGCCTATGGTATATAGTGGAGGTAAAACAATAAATAAGGACAGAAATTATTTTTTAATATATCAACCATGCTTTGCTATAGTATATTTCCACATGATAATAAAGTTGATCTGTATCTCTGCCTTTTACAAAGATACACTCATACCTATACATCCAGCCAATGGAGAGTTAGAGTAGGGGAAATTCAAGTTCAAGGTTAGCATTATGTATTCCTTGGAAGCCTGAGATAAAGCAAGATACAGTCTCAAAATCAGATCAAGATAGGTCTGGTGGACCCTCAGAGGACAAACATTGCTCTGTCCCAGGTCACTAGATGTGGGGCAGGAAGAGGTTTATCCACAAGCCCACCTGCTGCTTCTCAGCATCTGGCTCTAGGCAGTCAGGTACCATTATAATTCTTGGAAGAAGTGTATTGCCCAGTACTATAATGGACAGAGTAGACAAGGCCCACACATGCTGCTTATCAGATGGACACTATTATGGTGAGCAAGTATATGATTTAGTATGGGAGAGAAACACAGAACCAGAATAGTTCATGTCCTAAGGACAAAGACATACATGAGGAGGTAAAAGCAGTGAGGAGCAGGCAGATATGGGTAGTGTGATTGCCATTCAGGTTCTGGTGATGTCTGTGCCTGGGCTGCATCAGGGGCCCATTCTGAGATCATGATCCTGATGCAACTATGATTGGCTTTGATATCCACAGCTCCTGATACCACTAAAGGCTGAGAAGAAAGCACTGTAAAAATTTGGTCCTGCTTCATTTATAGTTAATAAGAAGACTCTGTGTAGTTATTTGGGAGCTGGCTGATGGGACAACATACACCTTTTATTCAGAAATATTATATTGTGCCCAATGTCCAGCATGTACATTCACATAAGGCCTGAAAAAGCTTTTTAAAAACACAGACCAGAGTCAAGTCTGGCTTCCTGGTGATTGAAGTCTCTGAGATAGGCTTAGCATACAGAAACTGCCTGCAGGCTGGAGCTAGCCACCAGTACCATTTGTTAAACTAAGATGAGTGAATGTCAGCTTAAACTGCTGACAGCAGTTTAAGATCCATCTCATGGGATTAGAGAATACTACTGATGTTCAGTAAAGACAGACCAAATGGGGGGAGGAATCCTCTAAAGTGGTTACAGCATATTTATAAACGTACTTAAGCTCAAGAGGAAAAAAAAACATGGCTTACACACTCATAGGAAAAATAGTTTAAAAATAATAAAGTTTTTAAGAGTAAAGTAATATAAAGAAAAAAACACAAAAGATGGAAAATACATGGGTATTCTGAACCCTGTATGTTATTGTATTGACTTTAAATTTTTTGTTTGCTGATGAAGAAATAATAGCTGCTGAGAGATATTGGATTATGGAGGCTGCTGGATTAAGCAAACCTATGTATTTTAAAAGTGTCTTGACTTCAAAAATAGAAGTCAAAGGGTGTGTTGCTTTGGGAAAAGATTGTCATTTTGTTACCACAGAAAACAAAAGACTGTGGATTTGTTCAGGGTTGAAGAAGATCGTATTTGACCAGGGGAAACCTCCTGAGTATCTTGGTTACAGACAAGAGAAAGGAAGCTTAAAATGAATACATGATGGGAACAGCTCTGAGATGAGATGCGTTGAGATGAGATATGATAAATCTTGCTGGCTACAGAGTCCTTATGAATTACTATTACACGTCATCCTTTCATATGGCATGAATCAAGATTTATATTACAGTTTGATTATATAATTCAAGTGGAATTATAAAGTTGACAGATGCATTTTACCTGCTCCAACATAAAACAAAAAGCATCTTTAACTGACTTATATACACCACATATTCCATATGTGTAAATGAAGATATACATATTTACCTTTAAAAGTTTATATGTTTTCAGAGCAAGTCATTGAGACATAATGAAAACAGATGGCCCAGGTGATTCAGTCTCTCAGAGTGCTTCTATTGCAGTTCCCCCAGAGTTCTGCATACACAATATCTTCAAGGCTGCTGGCTAAGATGGTCCAGCCTCACAGACTACTTCAGCCAGGATTTCAGATAAGCCTTGCATTTTTCAATTATACAGACTGGACAACAAATAATGTAGTTAACTCTCCCAAAATTTGACCATTTCCCTGATTTTCTCAGGCTCCCCCAAAGATGCCAATGCTCCCAGACAACAGGAAGCAATCTAGAGAAAACAATACCCATGGATTTTTGTCATCATTGGGGGAGGGGGGCTTACAAGTTATTACTGGTCATGGTCAGGAGAAAAGCTAAACAATGGAGTTAGATTCAAGGATGTATTTTTTTTCTTTTCATGTTTTTTTTGTTATTTTATATTTTTTTTATTGAGAATAAGAAAAAAAAGTTTCCGCCTCCTCCCAGCCTCCCATC
>NW_026068022.1:5076844-5081440 GCF_014885135.2 Alexandromys fortis | reverse complement strand
GACATCCTTGCTCGTGTTCTCCCTCCATCTGCTCCTCATTGGGACCTTGGGAGCTCAGTCCAGTGCTCCAGTGTGGGTCTCTGTCTCTATCTCCATCCATCACCAGATGAAGGTTCCCAGTGATGTCTCTCCTGGTGCCTGGACCAGAACTCCTTGCCTCAAGGATGTATTTTTGAAAGAAAAAAGAGGAATAGAAATGATTAAATAAATGGCTAGATTATTGAATCTACTTTAATCCAAAAAGCAACTATTAGTCTCAAAATATTTTATATTGGTGTGGATTTTGGTTTCTTGATACAAATTTAAAGTTATTTTTGTTATACTATATGTATGTTTCTACTCTTATTTGGGGTATTGTGCTTAGGCATCTCTTTTAAAAAAGTAACTTTTAATTAAAAATACAGGCTAGTAATTAGTGGTCTATAATAATCAAATGCGTAGTCATATTAGGTATGCTTTTAAGGTTAAACAAATATATTTTGATAAATAGATGGTCTTCAAATACTTCAAAGACCTACAGAATATGGCATTTAAAATGTTTTTCTTTGTGGCAAAAGCTAGTCACTGGGCAAAGAAACTGCCCTTGCCTCAATTGCTGACAGTGTACTGTCCAAAATGGACCAACAGGAGTCAAAAGAAAGTGACTGTCAAATTTCTCAAGACAAGATAGAATAGTGATTTCAAATTCTCTGCTTCTCAGAAATGTCTGTTAGATATATTATGTTGACCAAGATTTCTGTCCCACTTGATCCTGCAGTACAAATAAACATACAGAGGCCTACCGTAATTACAAACTGATTGGCCTATTAGCTCAGGCTTCTTATTAACTCTTATATCTTATTTTAGCCCATAAATCTTGTCTGTGGTAGTCATGTGGCTTGTTATCTTTTTTGGTGAGGCAGTCACATCTTGCTCTGTGTCTGGCTTCCTCTGTGTCTGGGTGATGACTGCAGACTGAAACTTCCCTCTTCCCAGAATTCTTGTTGCCCCACTTATACTTCCTGCTTGGATACTGGCCAATCAGCATTTTATTAAAAATAATACAAGTGACAGTATAAAAAAAACATTGTCCCACAGCAATACTAGGCCAGTAGGTGAAAGTTGGATGCCCCAACATTACAAAGAAACTATTGGTGATTGTCTAAGCAACCAGATGTACCTGTCATTTGATAGTATTATATCCTTCTGGAGTCTTTGATTGAGTTAAAAGACTAAAGAGTTAGAGTAATAGGTTTTCTTAGTTATGATAAAAAAGTAAATTTTATATAAAACTTTAAACTCACAAAGATAAGACAGATAATAGAGTGTTTTCTCTAAATTTTCCAAATGCAAATGGACTGGATATTGTAACTATAATTCTTACTTGATAACTCTTTTGTTGTATATAGTTTCACTATGTTAAAATTAAAGCCTTCCTGTCAATTATATTTAAAAAAAAGGCAGAGATGTTGTGGAATAATCTTCTACTGCACTCTCATTGTTTTAATAAAGAGTTATCAGTAATTAGTCAGGAAGAGGTTAGGTGGGAGAGCCAGACTGTAAGAATACTGTGACAAAGGGTGAAGTCACCCAGTCAGACCTAGAGGAAGCAGGATATGTAGAAGATGAGGTAACTAGCCATGACCCACATGACAGCATGTAAATTAATAGAAATGGGTTAGTTTAAGTTGTAAGAGCTGGTCAGTAATAAGCCTAAGCTATTGGCAGAGCATTTATAATTAATAATAAGTCTCTATGTAGGTTAATTGGGAACTGGCTGCCAGGACAAAATATTTTCCTTATTAGCTACAACACTATGGAGAACTGGTCCTGCCCCTCACCAGCTGAAACACTTAGAAGAGAGGGTACTACATGTCACCTGGGCAGCACAGTAGAGATGATCCTGTTTGCAGTGGCAAGGATAAGCTTGCCCTAAGGGTAGGAAAATGGGAGAGCAGGTTATATCTGCCATGTGGTGAGGGAAAGATGATTCTCTTGGCCTTTGCCATCTGTAGTGGGTGGGGAACATGACCCAACCTCTCACTAGCTGCAGCACTCAAAATAACAAGCCCTCTGCCTCCTGGACAACACAGTAGAGTTGACCCTGTAGAAAGGGGCATTGATGAATCAACCCTGAGGGTGTAAGGAGGCATAGCTGGTACCACCACTCTCAGCCAGCATTAGTATGGTGGGGGGGGCAAGGAAAGATGCCCACTCCCTTAACCCAGTGGCTTCCAACTGGCAAGGGAAATGACCCCTTACCAGCTGTAACAATTGTGAAAACAGGCCCTGCACCTCATCTGGGAAGCACAGCAGAAATGACCCAGTTGATGAGAGCACAAGTGTGCTGCCCTAGATATGTGAGCACGGGAGACCTGGTCCCACACCTCACCTGCTATATGATGATGTGGGTGGAGAGAGATGCTCCCCCATCAACACCTGAGACAGCTAGGAGAGCTGTCCCTGAGGTCATAAGAGCAGGAAAGCTTCCCCTGCCCCCTACCATCTGCAACACTCAGGAGAGCAGGCCCTGTACCTCATCTGGGAAGCACAAAAGAGCCTACCCAACTGGCAGAGGTGAACTAGCCCTGAAGTTGTGAATGTGAAAGAGTTGCCCCCACATTCACTGCTCACCACCTCTGACAGATGAGGGAGCCAATCCTCCCCTTTCCCAGTAGCAGCTCTCAGAAGAAGGCCTTGCTCCTCACCTAGCCAGCATAGTACAGTTGATGCTGTTGGCAGAGGTGTGGGTGAGAAAGCCCGAGGGTGTGAGGGTGGGATAGTTGGCTACACCCCAGTCATCAGCTATCTAGTGGCTGATGCAAGAGGAAGATGCCCTTCTCCTCTTATCATTGCCAACTGTGGTGGGTGCAGGAGCGAACACCCCCTTACCAGCTGCAGCACTTGGAAAAGTAAACTCTGCAATTTCTTGGGCATCACATTAGAGCTGACCCTATTGACAGGGGATCAAATAAGCCCCTCCAAGAATGTGAACATGGGAAAACTGCTCCCACCTCTCATCTGCCATGTGGTAACATGGGTGGGGTAGAAATTCCCTCCCCCTCCCTGCCTATCAATGCCTGAGGCAGGTGGGAAAGCTAGCCCTGGGTTCATAAGAGCAGGAGAGCTGCCCCTTCTGCCCCACCAGCTCCAACACTCAAGAGATCAGGCCCTGCACCTCACCTGGGGAGCACAATAGAGCCAATCCTGTTGACAGACGTGTGAGAGAGCCAGGACCAGAGTTGTGGGCATGGCAAAGCTATCCCCATTACTTATCTGTCATGTGTCAACATGGTTGGGGAGAGATCGTCTACCTCCCACACCCACATATCAATGCCTGAGGCAGGTGGGAGCTGGCCTCAGGTCATAAGAGGAGAACTGGTCTTTTACCACATCAACTGTAACACTGGGGAGAATGGCCCCTACACCATGCCAGCGCAATACAGTAGAGCTGACCCTGAAGGTGTAGATGTGGAAGAACCGACCCTGGGGATGTGGAAGCAGGGGAACTAGTGCTGCCCCTTCCTCATCATTGCAAGGGGTGAACTAGCCAGGGCAATGCAGGAGACCACCACCCTGGTGATGAAGACAAGGAAGAGCTGGCTGGCTGACAAACCATGGAAGTACTCAGGCCCAGAACCAGAGTGAAGCATGATTAATAAAACTCAGAGACAGATATTGGAGTTCAGCCTGAAGACCAGGAAAGCAAAGCAGCCAGCCACTGGCTCTTACCTCAGCCACAGTCCGAAAATGGTGATCCTGTCTCCAGGAAACCTCCAAATGAGACTAAATGTGGTCTTCTCCCATTTTATAATCCTCTCTAATTGTGGGATTAAGGGCATGCACCACTACTGCCTGGTTTCTATAGCAAGTAAGTGTGGCTACTGGGATTAAAGGTGTGCGTCATTGTGGCTATTTGTAAGGATGGCTAATGTTTTACTTTTCTGATCTTCAGGCAAGCTTTATTTATTAAAAGACAAATGAAATGCCACTGCACCATCACAGTTTGCCCACCCCAACATCTACCCCGTCTGTGATCTGCTTCAGCATGTGAAAGGACTGGTCCTGCAGACCCAAAGCTGCAGGATCTCACAACACAGGGAAACAGCAGGATATCCATGAGGAGTTTGAGTGAAAGCTGAGCATCAATGGTATAGCAGAAACCAGAGGCCTAGAACCAGACCAATGACTCTGCAATGAACAGTTTCAAGTAAAGACATATGGGAAAAGGGTCTACTGTGTAACTCACTGTGTCATACTACAGCTTCCATGCTTGATTTTTTTCATCTCTCTTTTCTTCTTTTTTTTCTCTTAAATTTTATTTTATTTTATTGGGGGGTAGGTAGCAAAGGCAGATATGAATCAATGGAAAAATCAATGGGATAGAAATGCATGATGTGAAGGACACAAAGAGTAAATGAAAAGAAAGCTAAAAAAGTATCAAAATGAAAACTATGTGGAAAGTTTATTCTTAGAAGAAAATCTAGAAGCATAGGTTTATGATTGTAGAATGGGGAATAGTTTCTTAATACTTATACAATTTTTTTTTAATTTTTTTATTTTTTTAATATAGTTTTTTTATTAAAAAAAAAAAAAGATTTCTGCCTCCTCCCCGCC
>NW_026068022.1:5021741-5076807 GCF_014885135.2 Alexandromys fortis | reverse complement strand
CTCCTCTCCCCCTCCCTCTCCAGTCTGAGGGGCAGTCAGGGTTCCCTGCCCTGTGGAAAGTCCAAAGTCCTCCCCGCTCCATCTTGGTCTAGGAAGGTGGACATCCAAACTGGCTAGGCTCCCACAAAGCCAGAACATGAAGTAGGATCAAAACCCAGTGGCATTGTCCTTGGCTTCTCAGCAGCCCTCATTGTCCGTCATATTCAGAGAGTCCGGTTTTATCCCATGGTTTTTCAGTCGTAGTCCAGCTGGCTTTGGTGAGCTCACAATAGATCAGCCCCACTGTCTCCGTGGGTGGGTACTTATACAATTTTTTTAGCAAAAATTGTTAACATACAGAGAGTTCTCACTGTGGGTCCGAAACTGTTCTCTATATTTCATAGGTAATAGTTACAGATACATTGTTCAAGTTTGGTAGATGTAGCTACTGTTGTGTGTGCATTATACATGCCAGTTAATCTTCATTAGAAGGACAGTAGAGCATTAATTGATGAGTCATCATTAAAAGAATAATACTTATTCTTACAAACTAGTCTTACAAAGGTGCATATGTAACATGAGGGCTGGCTTGCTAGTTGGGGTTTCTATCCCACCCAGTTCCCCACATCCGGCAAGCCCCAAAGAAAATCACATAGCGATCTCCATAAGTTATAAAAGTGATTGGCTCATTAGCTCAGGCTACTTATTAGCTCTTGTAGCTCATATTAACTCATTATTCTTATCTATGTTAGCCACATGGCTCAGTACCTTTCTCAGTGGGGTAGCTCACATCTTGCTTCTTCGGTGGGTGGTCTGGGAAGAACTGTGGAGGGAGTTTCCTGATTCCCAAATTCCCTATTCTCCTTTCCACACCTCTACTTCCTATCTTGTTGACCGGCCTATATTTTCTGCCTGGCTCCAATCAGCATTTATTTAAAACATGATTGACAGAATACAGACAATTCTCCTGCACCATGCATAGAGCTAGCATCAAACCCAAATGTTCCCACTTTACAGTGGGTTCTATTAAGCCTTCCTCCATGATATCTCAAGAGCAAAAACCTTACAAGAACATATTGATACATTTAACTACCTAAGTGTAAGTGTATATAAAATACAAAGTTGCAAATAAAAACAAAGATATGCGTGTGCTATAGAAGAAGGTTTTGGTAAATGGTAGACTAATTCTATGCATTTGCTCTGTTAATTCCATTTTTTAAAATGTTAAACTAAGATTTGTTGAAAGTATCTAGCCAGCTACTCTCCTGATAGCTCTGTAAGAAGAGACTGCTCATTTGTTTACTCTCCACCCAGACCTGAATAATCACACAGAAACTATATAAATTACAACATTGGTTGGCCAATAGCTTAGGCATATACCTAACTAGATCTTACACCTTAAATTAATCCATTCTAATAATCTATGTATCACCATGAGGCTGTAGCCTACCTGTATAGTTCTGACTGCATCTTTGTCCTTTGGCAACTACATGGTATCTCCTTGACTCTGCCTACTCTCTCTCTATATCTCTGTTAAGATTTCCCATGTGGCTTTATTCTGCCCTGCCATAGGCCAAAGAAGCTTCTTTATTAACCAATGGTAATAAAACATATTCACAGCATAAAGAGAGGAATCCACATCATCTCCCCTTTTCTGTCTAAATAAAAAAGAAGGTTTTAACTTTAACATAGTAAAATTATATATAATAAAACAGGTATCAAGCAAGAATTACAGTTACAATATTTTTGTGAGTCTAAAGTTTTATATCTAATTCATCTTTTATTGTAACTAAGTAAAACTATATCTGCCTTCAACTCTTCAAAAAACCAAAATGATATAATATTACCTAAATAAACAGGAAATGCATTGTAAGCAATTTCCAATGTTCTAGAATTAACAAAGACTTCTTGCTGCCTGAACAGTTACCCAAAGTTGTTCTGTAACATTGGGGCATCCTTCTTCAGCCTACAGAACCATAGTATCCAGTATCCAGTAATTGGTGCTGCCAGAAGCAGATAGATCTCACTGCTAAGAAAAGTCTAAGTTCTTAAAGCATTTTAAATGCCAAATTCTATAGGTCTTTAAAAGGTTTAAAGAATACATATCCATCTGAAATATATCTCTGTATATCTAGAAAACCTAACAAGACTACAAGTTTGACTGTTATAAATGACTATCTATTAATGCATGATTTTTAATTATATATTACATTTTAATGAGTTGTACAAACATAATACCTTAAACAAGAGTAGAAATATACATACAATGAATTGACCTTAAATTTGTATCAATAAACCAAAGTGTATACCAAGGTAAAGTATTCATTTCTATAACATATCCCTCATTTTTTTAGAAATAAACTGTGAACATTAATCATTTTTAACAAACCATTTAAAAAAGATATTTAATGTCCACCTCTGGCCTCCACAAGCATGTGCACACACATACATATGAACATAAATAAATACATGCAATGTACTTACCTGATTCACTAACCCCCCCCCCCCCAAATCAACAAAACCCACCAACTGGTAGAAGAGAGCAAGATGAGGACTCAGTCTGCTAACAGTGAATCATTTGTCAAAGCAGACTGGCAAAGGCAGTACTGCTGCTGCTGTCTTAGCAGCTGACTCCTAAAAATGGACTGATGGAACAGTCAAATAAAATAAAATAAAATAAAAAATTACTCTAGAAGATTTCATAAAGGAATTGGGAGGCAGAGGTGGGAAACATACGACACTAGAGTGAGCAGGAGACTCTGATAAACTCTAACCCCAAAGAGGCAGGGAGACCCTGGGAAAGTGTAGTTACAAGACCGTACCTTGGGCTGGAGAGATGGCTCAGTGGTTAAGAGCATTGCCTGCTCTTCCAAAGGTCCTGAGTTCAATTCCCAGCAACCACATGGTGGCTCACAACCATCTGTAATGAGGTCTGGTGCCCTCTTCTGGCCTTCAGGCATACACAGAGACAGAACATTGTATACATAATAAATAAATAAATATTAAAAAAAAAAAGACTGTACCTTAAGGCATAGGAGCAGAGGGCTTCTCACCTTTACTTCATCTCAATCTAATGTACTCTTTGGGGGAAAGATAGATTGGTAGATAATTAGACTGAGGTTTTGAGTGGTGGGAACCACATGAGATTGGGGAATTATGTAATTAGAATTCATTGCTGTGTTTTTTTCCCATAAAATGTATTACCTGGTTCAGGTACTATTATACACAATAACCAGGCAATGAACAAAATGTTCTGAAGTTCCCACACTGTAATGATAAAGTCCTTCACATCACCCTGTGGGAGGAAAAGGGAAATGGAAAATGGGGAGGAGGCGGAATTTTTTTTTCAACAACTAAAAAAAAAATAAACAAAAAAAAGAGGGAAAAAAATGATAAAGTCCTTGAGGGCAGGAAAGTAGGAGAGAGACATCTGGACACGGAATTTAATTCTATGACTAGAAATTCTTCCTCTAATATGGTGAAAGAAATTCAGCATAATCTTTTTATCTTGTTGCTAGATAGCAAGAGCCTCCCAAAGGAGGTGTTGTGCACTTCAAGAATCAACACCAGCTTCATCTGTGGTTGACTTAGTAGGGATGTCATTCTTAATGAAATAAATGTGAATTATTAAATTCCTACATGGACATTTTCCTTTGTGCTATACATTTTTCATAACTCTTTTGTACCTTAACATTAAGATAATAACCTACAAGCTGGGAAATGGTGGCCCATGCCTTTAATTCTAGCTCTCTGGAGGCAGAGGCAGGGAGATCTCTGTGAATTCAAGGCCAGCCTGGTCTACAAAGTGAGTTCCAGGACAGTCAAAACTAACCAATGAAACCCTGTCTCAAACAAACGAGCAGACAAACAAAAGATATTGACCTACACTGAAAATTAGTTGTTTGATTATTAGAAATATGTATCATTGAGCTGGCAAGGTGGCTTAGCCAACAAAGGCACTTCCCACCATGTCTGACTGCCTGAGCTTGATCACCAGAACCCACAAAGTGGAACAAGTGAACTGCCTCCTTCAAAGTGTCCTCTGACCACGACATGTGTGCCATGACACATAGGCACATGATGAATAAAAGTACATTTTTTAAAGAAGGATACATTCTCATTTAAACATATAGATTTTTCCAAATACCAAAATTGAAATTAAATGTCAACATTTGATTCGATGCTCTATCATTTTCACTGAAACTGGAAATAAGACATGGAAGCCTTCTGAGTCTTGTTGTCCCCAATGTACATTAGCAATCACTAAGCTGGAGGCAGTGGCTCTTGGGCCTGTTGGTCACATACTCAGGATGCTGATTGGGGAGTATCAGTAGAGCTCAAGAGTTAGAGGGAAACTTAGGTGACAACAGGATCCCGTCTCAAAAACAAGCAGACAGACAAAAGAAGTACCACGAGATAACAAAACAAAATGTATATATGTGTGCTAATAGGACCTGAGAGATCTAATAAAGGCTAAATGAATAACTGGTGGCAGAACTAACTGTAGCTCAAATAATACATCTTCTATATACCAGTAAGAACCAATTAGAAGGCATCATAGAAAAAGTCTACTGTAACACCTAAAATCATGGTATGAAAAGGGAAATTTATGAAATAAACAAACTTTACCAAAACTCATTAAAAAATACTGTTTTTCTCTTTCTTAAGTTAATAATTAATTATTATAATTGTGCATTTCCATGTATCATGTGGGTAGTAGGCACTCAGGTGCCATGGTGTGCATGTGGAGGTCACAGGACAAGTTTGTGGAGTTGGTTCTGTCCTTCAGCTTTTATGAAACTTCTGGGAATTGATCTCAAGTCACTGGGCTTTGGTAGCAACCACTGTTGCCCACTGGGCCATCTCCCTGGCCCTGCATAGCGTTTTAAGATAGATTCATACAACAAAGAGACCAAAGTGGGGCAAGGTAGTGCACACTTGTAACCTAGCACTTGGGATACTGAGGAGGGGTAATTACCACAAGTTCAAGATCAACTTGTGCTACATAGAGTATCAGGTCAGCCAGGGACACATAGCAAGACCCTCTTTCAAAACAAAATCCATGTTACCCTGCATTGTTTATAGCTGTAATTCTAACACTCAGGAAAGTGAGGCAGAGGAAGCACCAAAAGTTCAAAGCTAGTCTAGGATATATAGTGAGACCTCACCTAGTTGAGAAATGGGGAGGAGAGCTTAAATCCTACATCTGTTTGTACATTCAGTGTAACTCCATTAAATTCCAATAGAAAGTCTTTTCAACTTTGCAAAACAATTAGAGAAATACTCAAGTGAAAATACTAAAAAAATATTGAAAACAAAGGTTGACTTGATTTAGCACATAGTATTGTATGTATTATACAGTAAAAGTAATTTTAAAAAATACCACGAGTGGAAGCCAGATGACATAATGGAAAGGCTTTAACTCCAGCTCATACCCAAGGTAAATGGGACTCATGTATCTTGGTCTTTAGTTGGTAGGGATTGAAAAGGTTATGTAGTTAAGACAATTAGCTATTTGAAGAAAAAAAAAGATCTTGTACTATTACATACAAAAATTAACTCTTGCTGAAACTGAAAAGCTCACTTATTGGTCTTGGGTGAGGAAGACCTTTCTAAGTTTGTCTTAAGTCTCAAAAGACATAATAAGAAAGACTGGTAAATTTGACTCCTTTCAAAAAAGAAAAGTTCTGTACAAAAATAAACATTGTAAAATGCTGAAAGATGAAAGGTGAATTGGAAAACTATTTGCAATAAAATGAAGACAAAGAATCAATATCCCAGACAAATAGAAGGCTTTTTAAAATCAATAAGGAAAATGTTAAATGTTTTAATGGAAAAATGGACAAAATACTTTAAGGTAAATCAACAAAGAAATACAAGGCATATGAAAAGTGCTTCGTCTCAAAAATAATCAAAGAAATGCTGGTAAACATGCATAGATTCCCCCACCCCCACATCAAATCAGAAAACTTTAAAATTACTGAGAGACTCAAATGTGTGGTTTTGAGGGGTCAATAAGCATCTTATTTAAAACTTTTGAGGGTGTGAAGCAGCCAGATGGCCTCAGGGAATACTGTTGCAATCTGTGTTAAGATGTAAAGGGACACCTTCTGCCTCACACTTGAAGGGAATTAGCCATCAGGAGTTACATATGCATTTCTCCTCTGTTCACATCATTGAAATGTGTGAAAAATCCTAATGTCCATCAACAGTGGATGGGCAATCTAAATTATGATGTCTAAAATCCATATTGCTCTCAAAAATAAACTTTTTATTGGCCACGAAGATCTTGTGAATTGAAAAATGGGAGTTTTGGAATACAGACTGTATAAAATTAGAACATTAGGTTTTGTGTCTACTATTGAAACAGATAGATGTTTGAAAGCATGTCTCTCTTTTCCCCCTAAAGAAACATAAAACCAATACATGTGCCATTTTTAAAAGAAATCACATTATACAGAGGTATTAAAATAGGTTAACATGCTTTGGTTCCATTTCTAAGTCCCTACAACATGTGCTCCACTGGCAGCAACCAAATTGTCCACTGGTTGATGATTGCTAAGATCAAAACCTCAATATTTGTATCTACTGTTTCACTAGCACAGATGGATATTGAGATATATTGTATTTCAAAGTCTATATTGAGCTGGTTATGGAGGCACACAAATATAATCCCAGCTCACCGGAGGTGGAGACAGGAAGATCAGGAGTCCAAGGTTCAGGCTCAGCTGTAGAATGAATTCTATACCAGCCTGGATTACATGACCAAATGACAAAAGCTGTTCTAATTTCACTGATTTTATATTTCATGGAGTATTGTTTGCATGTATAAAAATGCACATACCACAATGGTATATCTCTATGACTTCACACAAACTGAATATATTTGGACAAGTAGTTCCAAAATTAAACAATAACAAAGTTATCTAGAACTTCCTGGCATCCCAGAAGACCACCTTTCTGCCCCTTCTAGTCTCTGCTCTAGTCACTGGGGCAGGACATAGCCCTACACAACTACCTACCGCAGCCTGAGAAGGTCTACTAATTCTTCAGGAATCTCACTCAGGTAAAACCAGGTTCTTGGCTTCAGTGTAGTGTTGTGCTTATTTAAATTGCTGTGTTCTCAATAAAAACTTCGGGGTCAGATATTGCAGTGAATGCATGATAGATCAAAGAAGCAGTAGAGGAGCAACCAGCTGACTTCTCTCCATACTTCTTAGACCAAAAAGAAAGTCCAAAAGCCCATGAATCTCCAAGTCCCTTCCTATTCTTTTCTGTACCTACTTATATCCTTGGTCCTCTGTACACTCTGTAACTACTTCTTGTCAACTAGTTGCTGACTACATCCCCTAATTCACAATTAACTTTATTAACAGTATCAAGGTGTCATAGTGCGATCTAATATCCCGCAACAATGTAGTAAAGAATTTTAGGACAAGCAAGTGTAAAATAGCATCAGAGTTTCTTAAAAACCTGTTTTTGCATATGTATGTATGTGTCTGTGGACACATGAGTATGTTCATTGTGTGGTTACTTGTGTGTGTGCTGATGCAACTGTGTGTGTGTGGAGATTGGGGGTTGACACTGAGCATCGTCCTCAATCTCCCATTTTATATACTGAGGCAGGAGTATATAAAATTGAACATGGAGCTTGACGTTTTGGCTGCCCTGACTATCCTGCTTCTCCAAAGATTCCCTGCCTCCGCCTCCTAAGCAGTACTTGAAAAGAAAAACACACCCGCAACTGAGGAGAGGGAACCTGAAATGACCCTAACTTATAACCATACTGATGAATATCTTGCATATCACCTTAGAACCTTCATCTGGCCATGGATGGAGATAGAGACAGAGACCCAGATTGGAGCACCAGACTGAGCTCCCACGGTCCCAATGAGAAGCAGATGGAGGGAGAACACGAGCAAGGATGTCAAGACCACGGGGAGTGCACCCACCCACTGAGACAGTGGGGCTGATCTATTGGGAGCTCACCAAGGCCAGCTGGACTGGGACTGAATAAGCATGGGATGAGACCGGACTCTCTGAACATGGCAAACAATGAAGGCTGATGAGAAGCCCAGGACAATGGCACTAGGTTTCGATCCTAATGCTTGAACTGGCTTTGTGGAAGCCTAGCCTGTTTGGATGCTCACCTTCCTGAACCTGGATAGAAGTGGGAGGACCTTGGACTTCCCGCAGGGCAGGGAATCTGGACTGCTCTTCAGTCTTGAGAGGGAGGGGGAATGGAGTGGGGGGAAGGGAGAGGAGTGGGGTGAGGGTGAGGGGATGATGTGTGGGAGGAGGGGGAGGGAAATGGGAAATGGGGAGGAGGTGGAAATTTTTTTCAACAACTAAAAAAAAAATAAACAAGGGGCTGGAGAGATGGCTCAGAGGTTAAGAGCATTGCCTGCTCTACCAAAGGTCCTGAGTTCAATTCCCAGCAACCACATGGTGGCTCACGACCATCTGTAATGGGGTCTAGTGCCCTCTTCTGGCCAGCAAGCATACAGACAGACAGAATATTGTATACATAATAAATAAATAAATATTTAAAAAAATAAACAAAAAAAATTTTAAAAAAAGAAAGACACACTCAAGGGTAAAGGTCTGGGCACTTCTAAGAGTGAGTTGCTCTTAAGCAGCTGAACATTGGTAGTATATTATTTTGATGAATCTCAAATTGCATCTCAAAAGGCTGCTAAGAAATCCTTTCTCTTATCCATCTCATTCCCTTCTTTTTCAGTTGATGAGATTATAAAGTGGCTTCAGACGTGCCATGGATGGTGTTACAATCTAATATGACAAACCCAGGAGGCACCAGGATTGAGCAAGGTATGGAACATGTCTTTTTACTGTAAAGTAGACTGAGAGTCTTAGAAATTGTTTGTTTACATTGAGAATTGTAATTGAGTAAAGCCTTGAGTAAATGCTATCAATTATAATGTAATTCTGGATTCTCAGCTAGACCAAAATACTAATGGATACCAAAATAGATATAATAGATACCAAGATAGATACTCTTCAGCCATACTCCTGTGTAAGGGGTCCTCACATGCCCCTATGGTCTTCCCTTACTTTCTATCCTTCCTTGCTCTGACTGCAGACTTCTATAAAGAATATTTTGGTCAGCTTTCTGTCTTTACAAAAAATGGAATGACTACCACAATATTTAAGGGTGTTAGTTTTGTGTCTGGATTCTTTTTTAAGGAACATATACCTCAGATAATCTATTCTGCTGCATATAGTGTGCGGAATGTTGGGAATCACTTCTTGCAGAGCTATCTAGTGGGGTTTTTTGTGTGTGACTACATCACAGCAAATGTATCCAGTGACTTTTGGAGGGCTTTGGAGTGGTTAATAAATTGTGCACGTTCTTGTTGTTATTATAATTGTTTTGTTTGTTTCTTTGTGAGTACTAGGAATTGAACCCAGGGCCTCATCTCTGCTAAGCAAAAACTACACCACCAAAAGAAATTCCCCAGCCTAGAAATTGTAGCTCTGGTAAAATAGTGCTCCTGTAAACATTCTTGTGCATGCCTTTGTGGAATAACATGGATGCTTCTCTGTTCAACAAAGGATGGCACTGCTGGATCATAGCGTCAAAACAGCATTCAGTTTTATGTACATGTCAAAGAAATTTTCCAAAGGCAATTTATATATTGCTTGTGATGATTAATTTTACAAAGAAGCCTTGTATGACCTCATTGTCTAGGTCGTTAGTCAGACAATTTTGAGAAAGTATTTAAAGATGATATTAACACACACACACACACACACACACACATATATATATATATATATATATATATATATATATATATATGTCTAAACCAGTAGACTTTGAGTAAAGCTGTTTTTTTAGGTCACAGTGTGGGCTGCCTGGTGGTTTTGAAAGTTCTGACCACACACTGCCTTCAGACTTGAATTGCATGTGGGTTATTTGTGGTCAACTTGACAGGTTCTAGAATCACCTAGGAGGTAAACCTCAGAGCAGGTCTATGAGGGAGATTCTAGACTAGGTTAAACTTCAGAGCAGGCCTATGAGGGAGTTTCTAGACTAGGTTAACTCCCTGCATGTGGATGATATCATCATGTGGGCTGGAGTCCTAGACTGAATAAAATGGAAAAAATGCATCATCTTTGATTTATCCGTTTCCCAACTACAGATGCAATGTGATCAACTGTCACACACTCCTGCCACTATGACTTTGCCACCAAGATGGGCTGCTCCTTTAAACTGAGAGCCGAAACAAATCCTTTCTTCCTTAAATGCTTGTGTCAGGTACTTTGTCACACCAAAAAGAAAATTGATTAGTGACAACTCCACCCTGTGTCTACAGCCTACCATATCACTCAGCAAACACCGGGCTTGCCAGTCCCCACAGCTGGAATGAGTTTCTCAAAATAAATCTCTCTCTTATGGTACCATTTCTGGAAAGTCCCTGCTTAGTAGTCTCATCAGCCAGTATCTGGGAATTACTGTTCCTCCTCCCATCTCTAAACCCTGGATTTGCTGTCTTTCATTTTTGCAGTCTGATGGGTTCAGAGCCGCTTATTTGAGCACCATCTCGGCCCACATAAGATATTTGGCTTTAAGAAGTCTAGTGCTTTAAGAGCTACACAGTCCCCAGTTTGTGTTCATAGCATCTTTTCTTTGACTACATCCTAATAACAGAGATTTGGATCATCTCATTTTTTTCCATGACTATAAATAAGAATAATGAAATGGCACGGGAATGTTTTCAAATACAGTGTGTCTTCAGGCTATATTCCTGGATCTGAAATTTGGGGTCCTAAACACATATTTAAAATGGTGGCCAACATTTCCAAAGTGTCTAAATATGTACCAGTGCATGTTCCCACTGCGCTAAGCAATGATGCACACTCTACCCTGTTGCCAAAAAACACGTATTTTGAAAGTCTATCTGGTTTTCATTTCATTTGCATCTCTTTATCTGCCCTGTGGAATTGAAAACCTTGTACTAGTCATGTATATTTTATTTTCTGTTTGTATCTACTTTTCCTATTGAATTTATCTCTTTCTGAATCATGTGTGGCTGTTCCTTAGGCACTGCAGATATTATATTGAATAATTTATGATGTGACTACACCTTTAGGCTTCTGTATGTTTGGAAGGTGATAGAGTATACTGTTTAAGCGAGTACCTTTGGAAGCAGAGTTTAGTTGTATTATATATATTTTGTTTGTCACAAGAATATCACAGGATGCATCTCACTAAGTGGCTCCACCTGACCTTCAGCTCCAGGCTTCCTGCATAGCTGAGACTATAGGAATGAGCTCTAAGTTTGGGCAACCTTGGTGAGATTGTGTAAATACTCAAAGCCAGTTTCCGCAGTGGTAAGTGAAGACAACAGCAATCTTCCTCCCTGACCTGGAGAGCTGGGATGTGGATAGCTGTGAGAACTGTCATTTGTCAAACCCCACCCTCTGTCTCTCTGGTGGAGCCTGTTCTTACTGCTGCCATTGACCCTGTAGCTTTGGTTGCTTAAGCAGTAGACTTAATCTTCTTTATGACCTCCCTGTGTTGTGCCATCCTCTGGGGTGGTAAAATAATGCTCTTTAGTCCCTCCTAGCCTTAGAATAGTTGGAGATTCTTCTTTTGGACTGCCAAGCTATATAAGATTCGTATTTTGTATGCTATAGGGACTCACCTTTATCTTCTTCAAAATAGAGAGACAAATAGTCAGAGCTACTTTATAAGTCATTTCTTCCTGGGCTTTAAATGTCACTGTTTTCTTAGTAAAATGATATTTGTACTTGGACCTGTTTCAGAGTGTCCTTTCTGCTCCTATTGATTTGTCTTCTTTTTCACACCATGCATCTTATAGTTCAAAGTTGATGAATATGTTCACATCTGCTGGGTAAGGCTCCTATCACTTTCACTCTTTTCAACAGGGTCTAATTATTGCAGATTTATGCCTCCAAATAAAATGTGGACTCAGCTGCCATAATCAACCTCCTGGGGCATGACCCTTGCTTTCTTCTTGGTTTATCTTAGCTCCTTTTGATCTGTTAATCTTTCCTTGATGTTTTGATTCAAAGAATGTTTGTCCTCTAAATTCTCTGAGGATACAGGAAGGATTTGGTTTCAAGTTTCCTTTTTCGTAATTCCCATGCATATGATCCACGCAGTCTCATTTCCAGTACTTACAGCAGAGATGTCGCATGCAGCTGCCCAGTTTGTCTAGTATACAATTTTAGGGGTCACTTTTTACATAGATACAGTGCACGTGTTGCAAAACTGTTATAGAGCAGATCTAATCTGTTGTCCAGAAGAATAGTGTGCATTGACTCTTCTTGATAGCAATCCAAAGTAAACTGAAAACATTGATTTGTGTCAGTTTGTAACCTATTTCTAATCATTGTGGGGAGCCAGAGGCAAGAGTCAAAGCAATCAGTAAACTAAGGCAAACATCATTCAGAAAGGTTGTGTCAAAGTCCTAAGGCTAAGGCTTCAAACTGTTCAACACACCCTTCTCCACGATGTTCATATCCCAAAGAAGTTAGATATGACCGCATGACAAGGGAATGTGAGCTCAATCATATGTGTTCTTTCCCAGTTAGGAAGGAAGGAATGAGAGAAGGTTCTACTTTAGAATAGTGGCAATATTTGGTCTCTGGACTGAGTTACTGCACATAGCTCTGGGGAGCAGTGAGATAACTCAGGGGAGTAGAGGCGTTTGCCATCAAGCCTGATAACTTCGAGTTTGATTCTCAGAACTCATATATCTGAAGGAGAGAGCTAACTGCAGCAACTTACCTCCTAAACACCACATGCACACTGTGCCCCCACACTAATGCATACATTATATATGCATGTATACATGTAAACACTGCATCACACTGTGCCCCCACACTAATACATACATTATATATGCATGTATACATGTAAACACTGCATCACACTGTGCCCCCACACTAATGCATACATTAATATATGCATGTATACATGTAAACACTACATGCACATTGTGTCTCACACACTAATACACACATTATATGTGCATATATACATGTAAACACTACATGCACACTGTGCCCCCACACTAATACATACATTTACATTAATATATGCATATATACATGTAAACACCACATGTACCCCGTGCCCCTCCACAAATGCATACATTAATATATGCATATATACATGTAAAATCTTGACATTAACTCACTTTAGGTCCTGTCTCTTTTATAGCAATAGGGTAACCTGGATGAGAGGACGCTGCATGGATACCTTTTGGACAAGGTGCAGTTTGACCAAGCTTAGGGGTTGGAGCTGGATCCTGTCATGGGGCCTTAGAAAGGGGACAGGAGGTAAGAGATTCTGCGGGTCTCCAGTAGCCTATCAGTTCACCACTCATGCCAGAGGCTTCCATCAACATCCCTAAGGATAGTGTTCAAGGACCCTCTACTTGGAGAGTGGCGTGAAAGTCACATCCCTACTCCCCACCCTGCCCTGCCCTGCATCCCTTCCTTTGTCTGTTCCTGAGTCATGAATGAGTGACAGGCAGCGAAGCCCTTTGTTCCAATGAATTGCCAAACCTGAAGGAGGCATGGACGTCCCTGACTTATAGCCAGGCAGTCAGAGGTGCAGGCGACATCCCACAACTCTCACATGGGGTCTGAAGTAGGGTCAGCCATGTGGGCTCATGCTGGGGCCTTGGAAAAGACACCACATCTACCCATTATCCACCTCAGGATGAATGCTAAAGACTACCACCCAGAAGAAGGTGAAAAAGCACTAAGGGCCTGTGACCCAAATTATTGGTAGATGACAGTTAACTTACCAGGAATGCTTGCCTTGGATTATAATGTGAGGAAAAAATGACTTTGTATTGAGTTAAATCACATTCAGCATGAGGATTTGTGTACTGTAGAATATGTTTTGAAATAAAATATAGAATTAATCAAACCAATGTGAGGCATTGCTAGGCAGCTAGTCAAACGTTAGCAAGCTTTCAGGTTATTGAGGATGGGTTCCCCATTATAGTAAGCCTTGGGTTCCACCACATTAATTTTTTAAAACAGGAAGTATCACAATTGCCCCTTAGTATTTGAAATGCCACATGAAAGGAGAGAGAGAACACCACAACTTGCCTTCTTAAGGTTTAAAATACTATAAGGAGCTACCTCCTCCAGAGCAGGTACTAGGGAGAGACCTCTGAGGGAGCAGGCCTGAATAGCGACCTCTGTGGGACCAGGTCCAAGCCAAAGACCTCCAAAGGAGCAGACCCAAGCCAGCAACCTCCCCCAGAGCAAACCTGAGCCAGCGATCTCTGCAGGAGCAGGCCCAAGGTATCTGCCTCCACAGGAGCAGGCCCAGGCCAGTGACCTTCATGGGAGCAGGCCCGAGCCAGGGACATCCACAGGACCAGGCCCTAGTTAGTGACCTCTGCCAGAGCAGGCCTGAACCAGAGACCTCCTCTGCAGCAAGTACAAGGGAACAACCTCTAAGCGAACAGGCCTGAACCAGCAACCTCTGTGGGACCAGACCAAGACAGTGACTTCTGCGGAAGCAAGCCTGAGCCAGGGACATCTGTGAGACCAAGCCTGAGCCAGCAACCTCTGCTAGGCACAAGCCAGTAACCTCCATGGGATCAGGCCTAGGCCAACAACCACCACAGGAATAGGTCCTAGACAGGCACACCCACAGAAGCAGCAGGCTCAAGCCCACAACCTCTGCAGAAACAGGCCCAAAGAAGCCATCTCCACGGACATTCTCAGGATCAGGATCAGGATTAGGATCAGGATCAGGATCAGGATCAGGATCAGGATCAGGATCAGGATCAGGATTGAGCCAGTGACCTCCACTGGAGCAGGAGCAGGTACAAGGGAGCAACCTCTGAGGAAGTAGGCTTGAACCAGCAACTTCTGTGGAACTGGGCCACAGCCAGTGACCTTCAAAGGAGCAAGCCCAAGTGAACGACCTCTGTGGGAGCAGGCCAAGCCAGCAACCTTCACGGGACCAGGCCCAGGCCAGTGACCTCTGTACAAGTATGTCTGAGCCAGGGACATCCATGGTACCAGGCCTGAGCCAGCGACCTCCATTGGAGCAGGTACCAGGGAGCAACCTCCAAGGGAGCAGGACTGAGCTAGAGACCTCTGTGGTACAGGGCCTGAGCCAGCAACTTCCCCGGGAGCAGGCCCAACTGACCTCTGGGATTCCAGAGCAACCTCTAGGAGTGCAAAGCAATCTCCAGGAGTGTCAAGTGACTTTTGGCTTGACTGGAACCGTGGCCCCAACTCCACCATGAAGAGCAAGCATGTAAGCCATGGATCCACTGGCACCTGGAAGAGTGATCCCTAGAGACATGACCCCAACTACACCAATTAGAGGAAACAATGGGTAGACAATGTAAGAACATTCCCAACAAAGAGCAACACAACATCAACAAAAACTAATGACTCTAAAACAGCAAGACTTGAACACCCCAATACAGATGAAACAGAAGAAAATGACCTATAAAAATTAACTTTAGGAGAATGTTTGAGGCCCTTAAAGAAAAAATAAAAAGTTCTCTCAAAATAATGGAGAAAAAGACAAACTAAAAATTGATAGAAATCAGCAAATCCCTTAAAGAAAACCAATAAAAATCAAACAGGTGAAAGAAAAAAACTTGCCCAGAACAACTAGAAGGCAGGAAATAATCAAAGAGCTGAAATCAACAAAATAGAAACAAAGAAAATAATAGAGAGAATCAATGAGACCAAGAGTAGGTTTTTCAAGAAAATCAATAAAATGAACAAACCAAAAGTCAGAGAGAGAATAACCAAATTAACAAAATCAGAAACAAAAAAGGGGGATATGACAGCAGACATGGAGGAAATCCAGAGAATCATTATGTTATATTTCAAAAACCTGTACTCCACAAAATTGAAAAACTTAAAGGACAATTATCTGGATAAATATCACTTACCAAAATTAACTCAAGACTAGATAAGCAAATTAAATAGACTTATAACTGTTAAAGAAATAGAAACAGGGCTGGAGAGATGGCTCAGTGGTTAAGAGCATTGCCTCATCTTCCAAAGGTCCTGAGTTCAATTCCCAGCAACCACATGGTGGCTTACAACCATCTGTAATGACGTCTGGTGCCCTCTTCTGACCTGTAGGCATACACACAGACAGAATATTGTATACATAATAAATAAATAAATATTTAAAAAAATTAAAAGAAATAGAAACAGTCATCAAAAGTCTCCTAACCAAAGAAAGCCACAGACCAGAGGGTTTCAATGCAGAATTCTACAAGATTGTCAAAGAAAAATTAATACTAATACTCCTAAAATTGTTCCACACAATAGAAATAGAAGGAAAAAACTCTTTTTACGAGGCTACAATTATCCTGATACCCAAACCACACAAAGACAGTACTAAGAAAGAGAATTATAGACCAGTCTCACTCATGAACATTGATGCAAAAGTACTCAATAAAATACTGGCAAACAGAATCCAAGAACACATCAGAAAAATCATCCACTGTGACCAAGTAGGCTTCATCCCAGAGATGCAAGGATTATTTAACATATGAAAATCTGTCAATGTAATCCACCATATAAACAAACTGAAAAATAAAAACCACACGTTCATCTCATTAGATGCTGTAAAAGCTATCAACAAAATACAATATCCCTTCATGAAAAAGGTCTTGGAGACAGTGGGGATACAAGGAACATACCTAAACATAGTAAAGGCAATATCAAACTAGATGGAGAAAAACTCAAAGAGATTTCACTGAAATCAGGAAGAAGACAAGGTTGTGCACTCTCTCCATATCTATTCAGTATAGTTCTTGAAATTCTTGCTAGAGCAATACAACAATAAAAGGAGATCAAAAAGATACATATCGGAAAAGAAGTCAAACTCTCAGTATTTGCTGATGATATGATATGATATCATCATCATGCTGATAGATGATATGATAGTTAACATTAGTGACCCCAAAAATTCTACCAAGGAACTTCTACAACTCATAAACACCTTCAGTAATGTAGCAGGATACAAGATTAACCTGAAAAAAATTAGTAGCTCTCCTTTACATAGATGATAAATGGACTGAAAAAGAAATCAGAGTAGCATCACTCTTCACAATAGCCACAAATAACATGAAATATCTTGGAGTAACTCTAACCAAGCAAGTGGAAAACCTGTATGATAAGAATTTTAAGTTCCTGATGAAATAAATTAAAGAAGGCCAGAGAAAATGGAAAAAAATCCCCCATGCTCTTGGGTACATAGAATTAACATAGTAAAAATGGCAATCTTACCCAAAACAATCTACAGATTCAATGCAATGCCCATCAGAATCCCAGCAAAATTTTTCATAGACCTCAAAAGAACAATTCTCAACTTCATATGGAAAAGCAAAAAACCCAGGATAGCCAAAACAATCCTATGCAATAAAGGAACTTATGGAGGCAAAATAGCCCCTGACTTCAAACTCTACTACAGAATTATAGTACTGAAAACAGCCTGGTATTAGCATAAAAACAGACAGGAGGACCAATGAGACTAAGTTGAAGACTCAGTTATCAAATCTCACACCTACAAACACCTGATTTTTGACAAAGAAGCAAAAAATATAAAATGGAAAAAAAAAAAAAGCTGGTGTGAGAGAATTGTCTGTATTCTGTAAATCATGTTTTAAATAAAAGCTGATTGGCCAGGCAGGAAGTATAGGTGGGACAACAAGACAGGAAGTAAGGGTGGGGCAATGAGAAGAGGAGAATACTGGGAAGGAGGAAGCCCATTCCTCCCCAGTCCTACCCAGACCACGGAAGAAGCAAGATGTGATCTACCCTGCCAAAAAAGGTACCAAGCCATGTGGCTAACATACTAGAATAATGGGCTGGTATACATTATAAGAGCTAATACGAAGCCGGTGCTAATGGGCCTATCAGTTTTATCATTAATATAGACCTCTGTGTAATTTCTTTGGGGATTACCAGTTGTGGGAACTGGGCAGGACAGAAAACCCCAACAAGCCAGCTCTCATGTTACAGAAAGCATATTCAGCAAATGGTACTAGCATAACTGGATATCAACATGTAGAAGAATGAAAATAGATTCATATCTATTGCTGTACAAAACTCAAATCCAAATTGATTAAAGACCTCAACATAAAATCAACCACACTGGACCTCATAGTGACATTTGAAGTTTCCAGGAAGAAGATGGGGCCCCATAACAACAACTCCGCCTGGTTGATATGTCGTCATGATACTGATAGTGCTACTACAAGACCTGTTTTGGGTACCAGCTGCACAAGATGATTCCAACTTGGTTAGCTGAAATGGTGCAAATGTTGTACACCGTTCGGGCCAGACCTCCACAAAATACTCAGAGACTATTTGCAATTTTAAAAGACATTGATCTTGAACTTTAATCATCATTTTACTTTCACAGGATCCCCCAGAAAGAACGTCACCCCCATGCCAGCTGGAAGTAATTCTAGAGGACGACGTCCCCTCTCCCAGTAAAGTTTGCCCTTGGCTTTAGGGACATCATTTAGGGGTTGATTATAATTAGTATACGGTTGAGGGTTGGGGGAGGAATTTTATAAGCTCAGGGATCATTTGAAAAAAAAAAGGATAATTGGATGATGGGATAATAGATTTGTAATTGTGAGTTACTGTTTTTAGACAAATATATTGGTATCGATTCTTGTATATTGATACAAAGTTAAATTTTTTATGATTAATAGAATGGTTATTTATTTAAAGGGGAAAAAACTTACAGATCACCATCCCAGACAACAGCCCTCTGCACAATCAGGAAGGGAGTCTAGTCGCCAGAAGCGGAGCAGGAAGCAAGAGAGAGAGAGAGGAGAGGGAAGTGGCCGCTTTTTTAAAGGGAGAGAGACCACACCCCAATGGGCTGGTATTTCAGTGGCTATTGGCTGAAGGAACGGAAGGAGCTCCTGCAACACCTCCCCCTTTTGTTTAAGTAAGAGAGTTCTAAACCTATTATGAAATTATATACAATAAGTACAAATATCCTATTCTAACTAGCTTAAGTCTTATATTATAAATAGCTTGGCCAAGTCATGAGTGGAAAGTAACTACATTTATATAGTTTTCAACCCCATCGAAGATCTGAGAAGGGAAATAATGTTACCTGAATAATTAGGAAGTGCAATCAAACAACTTCTGAAACATGCAACAAATCACAGAGACAACTAGCTACCTGGGCAATCACCCAAGGTCACGTTTGCAGCGTTGAAGCAACCAACTTTGGCTAAGACCTAACATAACTGACATACCATTTTCAAAGGCAAGAAACTTGTCAAAACTATCTTACCCTGTCTTGGCAGGATATGACAGTCCTGTTTTTTCCATTCACAGATACTCTGTATCTCTGTCAGTGGTTGAGGTATGGGCATTTCTTTGCCCAAAGGCCAGTTCAGCCAAGAAGAAAGACAGGTGGAGTGTCTTTGATGCTCAACATTCTCTCAGGAATAGATCAGTGAGAGTAGGTTCTCTTGTTACACCTTGTAGATTTGGGGGATTGAATTCAGGTCCTCAGGCTTGGTAGCAAGCACCTTTGTCCACTGAGTCACCTCGCCAGTCTTATTTCTTCATTTGGGATATGTTTATTCAGATATTTACTTGACTTTAAATTAAGTTATTTGTTCTTTCACTTTTAAGATGTTTGAGTTCCATTGATTTTTGTTATCACCCGCTCCCAATCTGTGTTTTGTCTCTGCTATGTTGGTTCTTTCCTTGGCTGGACAGAAGCACTTTCATTTGATGTAATCTTGCTTGCCTATTTTGGGGTTTGATGCCCTTGCTCTTTTGGGTCTTATCCAGGAAATCCCATTCCAATGTCCTGAAGCATCTTCAGTTTGTTTGTTTGTCTCGTTTCATGGTTTCAGGTCTTATATTTATTTGAGTCTTTGATCTATTTTGGATTGATTTTTGTAACCGAGAAATTGGAGTCCCATTTCCTTGTTCTGTGTAAGTATATCTAGCATTCCCAGCTGTGATTATTTTTAAAACTAGACTTTAGCCACTGAGATAGAGGTGGGGGAGCAGTAGGAATAACTCAGCACATCTGGTGTTCATGCTGACAGAAGTGTGAAGTCAGGTTGTCAGAGCCCTGGCAGATGTGGTAGAATTTGTATTATCTACTTCATAGTATTACATTGGAGCTTCGTAAACATTTCTGTCATACAGACCAAAGATATTATATTATTTCATGTTATTCATAAATACTTACCTTGTGCACAGTACATATTTTATTAATGTACAAATTAATTTAATTTGACAGTTAAAACTATTAAATATTGCCAATCACTTAAAAATATTACAAATCTATTTAGTCATGAGAGGTGAAAGATAAATATTGCAATGTATGGTTGTAAACTCTGTGAGTAGGAAACAGAATTATCTGTTAAGGAAACAAATATGTTTCCTGCCATCTGTGTAGATAAATAAAAGAATTATAAAGTGAAATAACTGAAACAGAAATGAAAACCAAAGATCCCTGTAGGTACTGGGGAGAGAAATGTGATTTTTCAGCTGTATAAGTGTTTCCTTTAAAATGGAAAGATTTTTAAGTATGTACTCCACAATTCTGCTAAAAGTAATATTAGCAATTTCATGTTGTTTATAATATAGCTAGGGGCATACATTACCAAAACACAAAATAAGAAGCTTGTTTAGCAACTTGTTAGTTGCCTGCATGCTATAGCCCATAAACACCACAACTTCCATCCAGTTGTGTTAGCATGTTCATGCCATGACAACTCATTTAATACTAAGGTATTGTTTACATGTACCATGGTGACACACAGACATGCACACAAGTGCACAAACACATACACTCATAGCAGCCCAAAGTACATCAGTGAATGTGTACCACTGCACTGCATTGTCACTGGAATGCCCCCATGGATCAGTCTACATGCAGTGTGATGTGACCACCATTATACTGATTGCCGTTCAGCACCACGCAGGACCAGAAAGCATCAGCCTCACATACCTGACAGAAGACATCTATAAAGACAACCATGTGTGCTAGCCCAGGATCTAGGAGCCCGGATGCTCTCTGACAACCATCCTCATGCACTGTAACTGCTCAGTCTCTGCTAAGACAGCTTTATGTGAAACAAAGCAGATAGATTACAATGAACAGAGAGGATTTCATATTACTTTGCAACCACCCAATATCCAAGTAGAAACTAAACCTCTTAGAAGACCAGAATGCAAAGTAAAGGCCCAGAGTGTATCAGTTTGCTTGTATGTTAACAGTCTAGAACCCTTATCCTCCTTCTCAGCCACTGAAAAGTGCACACTAAGCCATTCTGTGAGCACAATGACAGCTTTGGACAGTGACTGTCCAGAATATGGAAGCTTGCTCGTATCAGAGCCCTCAGTGTGTACATCTTATCTGTATTAAGCCTTTTCTTCTAGGGATGCAGTGCAGTGGTGTGTGTGTGTGTGTGTGTGTGTGTGTGTGTGTGATGTGTGTGATGTGTGTGTGTGATGTGTGTGTGTGACGTGTGTGTGTGTGTGTGTGTGATGTGTGCCCTCCTCGCCTTGGGCTCAGAGACACTGATGTCAGTGCACTGTCCCATGTTTTGGTTGCTTGTTTCCTGCTCCCACTTCCTTCAGGCAGTTTTGTCTTCTCGCCATTCCCCTTCCTCACTGAGGAAGACTGCAATAGCCTACTGGCCAGCTTAACTTCTCAGACTACAAACAGTTGCCAGCACCAACCATAAACTCCCTAAGATGAAATGTGAATAAGTAAATAAGCAGTCGCTTTAGGAAGAAATGGATTTTACAATTTAACATCTTTTCCTCTTTTCTGACTGGGCAATCATTGAGTACACACAGAGAGACAGATAGACAGACATGCGCACATGCATGTACACATGTACATACACACACAAAGAAAGAAAGGAAGAAAGGGAGAGAGGAAGGGAAAGAGGGAAGGAGGGAGACAGAGAGACAGAGACAGAGGCAGAGAGACAAAGAGAGACAGAGAAAGAGAAAAGTAAGCCAAACCTCCTAGTAGAAAAACAGCGTGGGCTCACTGTCCTCAGTTCCCATAATGCTCTCCAGTTTTCTTCCCAGCTCATTTGCATGTTACACCTATCTGTTAACCAGGAATAAAGCCCTGAAATCCCTGTTCTCTGTTCTTGAAGGATGGTTTCCATTCATTCTCATCTTCATTGCCTCTTATGTCTGGACATCTGACAGTCAGAAAAATGGCATTTCAGAAAAGAAAGATACCATGTTAAATACATGGCCACATGTGAGCCGTTTTTTTTTTAATTTTTATTTATTTATTAAAGATTTCTGATTTTTCCCCGCCACTGCCTCCCATTTCCCTCCCCCTCCCCCAGTCAAATCCCCCTCCTTCCTTAGCCCAAAGAGCAATCAAGTTTCCCTGCCCTGTGGGAAGTCCAAGGACCACCAACCTCCATCCAGGTCTAGTAAGGTGAGCATCCAAACTGCCTAGGCCCCCACAAAGCCAGTTCGTGCAGTAGGAACAAAAACCCATTGCCATTGTTCTTGAGTTCTCAGTAGTCCTCATTATCCACTATGTTCAGCGAGTCCGGTTTTATCCCAGGCTTTTTCAGACCCAGGCCAGCTGGCCTTGGTGAGTTCCCTATAGAACATCCCCATTGTCTCAGTGTGTGGGTGCACCCCTCGCGGTCCTGAGTTCCTTGCTCGTGCTCTCTCTCCTTCTTCTCCTGATTTGGACCTTGAGATTTCTGTCTGGTGCTCCAATGTGGGTCTCTGTCTCTGTCTCCTTTCATCGCCTGATGAAGGTTAATATTCCGGAGGATGAAAAAAAAAATTCCGGAGGATGCCTATATGTTTTTCTTTGGGTTCTCCTTATTTAGCTTCTCTAGGATCACTAATTATAGCCTCAATGTCCTTTGTTTATGGCTAGAAACCAAATATGAGTGAGTACATCCCATGTTCCTCTTTTTGGGTCTGGCTTACCTCACTCAGGATAGTGTTTTCTATTTCCATCCATTTGTATGCAAAATTCAAGAAGTCCTTGTTTTTTACTGCTGAGTAGTAAGAGTATGTTAGTCTAGCATTATTCTTTATAATTTTGGAGAAGTGTTGCAGTAAGGTCTCTTGTAGCCTGGACTGGCCTCAAACACTGTATGTTGCAAAGGGTGGCCTTGAACTACTGGTCCTCTTGCCTGGGCAGCACAGTATCTTCTGAAATTGAAACATATCTCAGCTCCCAGGTTCAAAGGGGACAATTTCTTTACCCAAACCAAGCAATAGTCTAAGAATATACATGGTTTTCAGGAATTTCTCACCGAACTCAGTTCTCAGCCTCCACTTCCTGAGTGCTAAGGTGGCAGATATGCGTCATCCATGCGGCTACTGTTTATATTATATTATTTCCCATCAGCGCTGGGAACTGAATCAACCCCTGTGCTTGCTAGCACTGACTGCACTCAATACCTCCCTAGATGCTTTTGTTTTGTTTTGTTTTTCAATTTATTTTGAGACCCTGATGTGGGAGTGATTTCTTATTAATAAAGAAACTGCCTAGGCCCCTTGATAAGGCCCACCCTTAGGTGGGTGGAGAAAACAAAAGAGAATTCTGGGAGAAGGAGGCTTAGTTGAGGAGTCGCCATGGTTCTCCCACTCCAGACAGACGCAGGTTAAGATCCTCTCTGGTAAGCCAGCTCGTGGGTTACACAGAATATTAGAAATGGGTTAGAACAATATGTAAGAGCTAGCCAATAAGAAACTGGACCTAGCCGGGCCAGGCAGTGTTTGAAAGAATACAGTTTCCGTGTAATTATTTCTGGGTATAAACTAGCCATGCGGGCGGCCGGGTGCCGGGGACGCAGCCCTGCCACTCCTATTTCAACAAGACCCAGTCTCACTAAATTGTTCAGGTTAGTCTTAAAGTCACTCTATGGCTCAGGCAGGCCTGTAATTTGCCATCTTCCTTAAGCTTCCCAAGTAATCATAATTACAGGCATGGTGCCACCATGTCCAGCTTTTATTAAATTTTAATAAGAGGAAACTGAGTAGTTATGCCTACTCCAAACCTTTCAAATCAGTTTTTTTTTCTTTTCCTAACCTTTCTACCATTTGGAAGACATTGTTATTCACAAACATTTTGTATAGCCATCATTTTCTTAAATGTAATGAAAGAAAATATTTTAATCAAAGTTTCATTCTTTCATATTTTAATGAGTTTCAGACACTATGAGAACTTTCGATTTTATGAATTTGCATCATGTTAGCCACTTGAATGGGGGTCATAAACTACTGTGGAGCCAAGAATCACTTTGAATTTCTGGTCTACCACCTCCACCACCTGATACTGTTGTAATTACAGGCATATGCCACTAAGTCAAATCTGAGAATTCCTGAATATCAGGCATACCAGTAACTGTGCTGGGGATGTGCCAATGAGGGGAGAGAGAGAAAGAGAGAGAGAGAGAGAGAGAGAGAGAGAGAGAGAGAGAGAGAGAGAGAGAGAGAACCAAGAGAGAGAGGAGAGACAAAGAGACACAGAGAGAGATTCCTACTATCAAGAAGCTGGTGATTTTAGCCAATAGCAGCTGTTCCAGCACAGTGTAATGGATGGGCCAAGTTAAGAGAGACTGAGATCTGGGATGAGTGTGCAGGAACTGTTCTCTGAAAAAAAAAATTCAGCAATCAGAAAGCTGACCAAGGTGAATCAGACAACATCTGGAGAAGGCACAGCTACACACAATAATACTGAAGGAACCTTTCAGTTTGATCAAGGAATGACAAAGAGGCCAGTGTGTGTGACTGTGGCTGAATGAGCAGGAAGACCAAAGATACAATCAGAGGGTGGCTGAGCCCCAGGTCACCTGGGACTTTAGTGGTCATGGAAAAATCATAGCCTTCCTTGTGGCCGGATGAAACAGCACAAGCGTAGTTTAGAGCAGAAGAGAGCATGGTCTTATTTCAACTTCAGAAGATTTGTTGTCTTGGCTAGAATTACAAACGAGCAGTAGAGAGAGGCAGGTCAGGTAGCAGGGAGATCATTTAGAAAACATACAAGTAGGCAATAACAAGCTTGTCCCAGAGACTGTCTCACGTGATTGATGGCCATGCTTACCTTCTCATTCAGTCATATTAAACTGTCTCCAGCTGTATCAGTGTTCAGGTGGACAATTATAACACTACCTCTTACAAAGAAGGAAGATAAACTTTTGTGCCTGGGCAGTCTTTAGACACATCAGTTCACTTCTTTATCTAGCTAGCAAATAGTTTAATAACATTTTTAAGTACCTATCATGTAAAATAAATAAAATATATATCTAGAAAGAAATGATAATCAAAATATTTTAGTGAGCATTATAAAGGATCAGTAATTAATCCTAGTTATAAAGGATCAGTGATTAATCCTAGTGAATAAAGTATGTTATGTACCTTCAATTTTAAAATGTTTGGGCTTTTATTTGGTGGGGAAGTCTTGCTGTGTAGCCTAAGCTGGCCTGAAACTTGTGATTCTCCTGCCTTAGCCTCCCAAGTTTGTAATGATGGCTACTAACTGTCATACTCCTCTGTAAGTCATCATTTTAGACAAATATGTGCTCATTGGGGTAAATACACAAAACAAATCAGTAGTCAAAGAATCTTAGAATTTATATATATAGTATAGATTTAGTTCACACACACACACACATATATATTATTATGGATTTTAAGCCAAGAACGAGCATCACTTATTAACATAACCCCCCCCCCCCATAGTTCACTGAAAACCTAGCTCTTTGCAATTTAAAACTAGGAACTATGTAAGAACTCTAGAAGACAGAATAAACTTCCTGAAAACTGATTTCTAATTTTTATCTCATTGACTTGTGTCTAACCTTAGAAAATACTATGACTCCTTTTGGTTTTGGTGGGTTTGTTTGGTTGGTTGGTTGGTTGGTTTTATCATAACTATTTGGTTCTTTTTTTTTACTTTCTTTTTTCTTCATTTAAATAACCTTTTTCTTTTATTTTACATTCCCTACCCACCTCTCTCACAGTCCTCTCCCCTTTCCCATCGACACCACTCCCCATCCACTCCTCCTCCTCCTCCATTCAGAAGGGGACAGGCCTCCAAAGCAGGGCACATCAAGTTAAGACAGAAGCGAGCTCCTCCTCTTCAAGGCGGTGCCAGGTAATCCAGCGTGGGGAACAGGTTAGCAAAAGACAGCTAAGTACCAGGGAGAGGTCCTGCTTTCACGTTAGAAGCCTTACTAAGAGAGCAAGCTAAATGATTGTCACACACATGAAGAAGTCCCAGGTCGGTCCCATACAGGTTCCCTGGCTGTTGGTCCAGCGTCCATGAGCTCCCACAAGCTCAGGTCAGCTGTCTCTGTGGGTTCCCCCAACATGACCGCCCTTGCTGGTACAATCCCTCCTCCCTTTCATCTGCAGGATGCTCAGAGCTCAGTGATCTTTGGATCTCTGACTCTGCTTCCATCCTGGATAGAGTATCTCTGATGGCAATGAGGGAAGTCATCAATCTGCTTAAAGTAGATGATCAGTTCACATACCCTCTCCAATCATAGTTGGGGTCACCCTTATGGATTTCTCTGGCACCAGGTTTCTCCCTAACCCTGAAATGCCTCCCATCAAGATGTATGTGTATGTATATGTATATGCTAGAGCAACAAGACAACAAAAGGAGATAAAGGGGAAACAAATTGGAAAGATAGAAGTCAAACTTGTTTTGCTATTTGCAGATGATATGATAGTATATATAAGTGACCCCAAAATTTCTACCTGGGAACTCCTACATCTGATAAACACCTTCAGTAATGTGGCAGGATACAAGATAAACTTTTAAAAAATCAGTAGGCCTTCTATATACAAATGATAAATGAATTGAGAAAGAAATCAGAGAAACAACACCCTTTATAACAGTCATGAATAAAATAAAATATCTTGGATTAACTTTAATCAAACAAGTGAAAGATCTGTATGATAAGAATTTTAAGTCTCTAAAGAAAGAATTTGAAGAAGATGCCAGAAAATGGCCTTGTAAGAGGAGGTGTGTCATTAAGGGTGGGCCATTCCCATGCTTAGCCCTCTTACTCTCTACCTGGTGCTTGTGGATCAGATGCAAGCTCTTAGCTACTGCTCCGGTGCCATGCCTGCTTGCCTGTTGCCATGTTCTCTGGTATGATGATCATGGATGGACTTTCCCTCTGAAACTCTAAGCCCCAATAAACTCTTTTTTTTCTGTAAGTTTTCTTGGTCATGGTGTTTGTTATAGCAATGAAAAAGTAACTGAGATAGTTATTAAGTCTCTGTTCTGAACTTTTAATTCCTTTATCTTTCCATTGAGATGTGTTTAGATGATTTTCTTTACTGAAATCCGACAACTGGGCTGAGGAGATGACTGTTGGTAAAATGCATGCCACACTCACAACTAAGAGCCAGCACCCACACAGGAAGCTGAGCACAGCCGTGCACATCTATAACCACAGAGCTGTGGCGGGAGAAGAGCCAACGAGATTCCTGAATTGTGTTGGTCAGCCAGCCTAGCAGAATCACGAGCCCCAGATTTAATGAGAGACCCTGCTTCAATGAAAGGTGAAGAGTCATCAAGGAAGATACAGACTTGACCGCTGGCCTCTTCATGGCACCTGCATGTATACATGTATGTACATGTACACACCACATGAACCCATTCGTTCACAACAAGAGAGCAAGAATTTGACAACTGTGTCTGCTATTAACATACAACAATGTTGAATAGAAATAAGAGTGCACATACAAAGGTGTTACAGATAACAGTGAAAGTAGAACTGACATATTTTTACTAATAAGGAGATGCTATATTCATGCTAACATATCCATTCAGTGGAATATGCTAGAGCCCAATAACAACTTTCCAGGAAGTCAGAACAGTCTCTCTTTAAGGACTGCATCTTAGTACTTACACAAATTTATATTCTCGTTTTTTTTTTTTTTTTTTGGCAAGCTGAGCAGACTTTCTCCAATTTAATTACTCCAAGAAAATGATATGCTCATGGATGCCACACACAATTCTGGTAGATTTCAGAAGCTCTGTAAACATTATCTCACTCAATTAAATTGTGCACAGTCTCATAAAGCTCAACTCCATCCCTTTCTTGACTGTTGCTCCTTCATTTTTGTGAGTTTTATCGTCTGCAGTTATCTCCAGTTCTCTTCTCACTGGATTTCAGTAACTGCGAGCCAGTCCCCCCGGAACCTCTGCAGACCTGGCGTTCCCACCTGTGCTTTGTACTCACCTGCCTTTGCTATGGGTGCTCCTTGTGCTACACGTCTGAAGATGCCCGTGCTTCTGTGCCCAGTCCTACTGTGCAGCAGTACAACTGCAGGAGTCATACATGGAATGCTGACGTCACCGGCTTCCAGCGTGCATTCACGAGAACGGAGGAGAAACAGTCACTGTGCCCTTCCTGCAGAAGGGGATGCTGGGAAGTCGTGTCAAAATGTGCAGCTTCACCGAAAGAATAGTAACGTCTCTTCATGAGGTTGGCAGCCCAGGAGTCAGGCTGTGCTGGAGTAGCGATGGTGCCTGCAAGCGAGGAAGAGATGAAAGGCTGTTCTTAAGAACTACTCAGACCCCCTAGATAGGCCAACCAGAGTCTTTAGGGAGCTTCCAGACCCTTCTTGCTATGAGCTTATCTTAAGGAAATGAATGGGAAGTGGGTGGGTGGTATTCCTAGTGAGAGGGAAGCCCTTTCACCTGGACAGTTGGGACTCTGGAATATAAATTACAGTGTAGTTGGCAGTTCTGTGTCTGGGTAATAGTGAATACTGACAAAAATAAAAGTTTATCTCTGACGAAAGAAAGAAAGGAAGGAAGGAAGGAAGGAAGGAAGGAAGGAAGGAAGGAAGGAAGAAAGAAAGAAAGATAGATAGATAGATAGATAGATAGATAGATAGATAGATAGATAGATAGATAGATGTCTTGTATCTCAGTGTCCTTTGATTTAATGTCTGGGGAGACTTGCCCCTCTTACAGGCTGAGGACAGAATTCATTCCCTTGTGGTTACACACCTTATGTTAGCGGCTTTCCTAATCTCCGACAGAGTAACTTAAGGGACAGGAGATTTACTGTTTTACCATTATCATTCGTCATGACAGGGGAGCTATGGAGTTCATGACACCAGGAGCATGAAGTGACAGCTGCTCTGTGGATCATGAAGCAGAGAGCTCTGGTCAGAAGCAGGACTGGGCTATACCCTTCAAATGCTTGACCATGGTGACCCACCTGCAAAAGTCATGCCTCTAGCCCCAAAGGTTCACAACCTCCCAAAATAGCACCCCCCTGCTCAAGGACCAGCTGTTCTCACAGAGATCTTCAGGTAGGACATAGCTTAGCTGGTAGAGAACTTGTATAGCATGCACAAAGCCCCTGGGTTCTGTCCTCAGCTCTGCATCAGTCAGGCACTGGAGTGCACACCTGAAACCCCAACACTTGGGAGGTGGAGGCAGGAGTATCTGGAGTTCAAGGCCTTCCTGGGATAAATGAGACTTTGTGTCAAAAAGAACCACAAGAAAAGTTAAATTATAAAAAAATATTAAACACAGTCCTTAATATTTCATACAGATATCATGGATATATTCCATTCATCCATGTACCCCAGAGTCTAGCATAGCTTCTGGGACACAGGTGTTTAATATACATTTATTGAATAGGCACAGTAATGACCATTTCTTTGCCTATGGCCCATGTCCTAGTTTCTTAGTGCTATTTTGTCTGTGACTGTGTCTACTTCTGCACAGTATGCATCCTTTTCTAAGTAGAACACTGTCCAAGCAGGGTGGTCCAACTTAGCCATCGGATTCTCCAAACATCCAGAGTATCAGACTCCTCCTATGTGCTGTGATAAGGCTTGTCCCCACCCATCTCCTCATGGCCACAGCAAATCATTTAATCAGACCTCCCGGCCACACATTATCCCAGTCTTTTTTTTTTTCAAAATGCCCCCATTAGAAATTTAATTTCCTAAAATATGTATCTCTAGCCTAGACCTCCCTAAACTGAGTCCCGCAGATATCAGTTTGTCTAAGAAGAACCTCAGGTTCAAAAGGTTCAAAACTGAGTTTCTAGCCCTCACCCAAACAGACCCCTTGTGCTCTCCTTGTCATCTTGGTTCATTAACTGGATTCGTTGAATTATCTTTATTCTCTTTTTCTTTCATTGATTTCAAAGTTCTATACACTATTTTAAGTTTTCTACTGGTTTGCTCAATTTAAATGAATATTTGAACCTTTTTTATTCCTTAGCAATAGTAAGAATTAAATAGCAATTATGTTTCTGTCCTCTGAATGATATGATAATAATAATAGCCTTAATGGTGATAATAACAGATGATAGATCCTGCCTATTAAGTTCTTATTGCCCACTAAACACTCTTCTAAATCCTTATATATCCTGATTTATGTATTTCTCAAAACAGTCTTATGAAGCCTGTGCCGTTATTAATCTCATTATTATTGAGGAGGAAACCAAGGCACAAGAGGCTAAATAATTTGCCTTTCATTAGAATAGCTAGGCCATGACATAAACAGCAGCTCAGCCTGGGAAACTGCACTCCAACTTACTCCCACGCTGGATATTAACTTTTTTCTTATGTTCTTAACAATTCCCATAGATTTCCAGACATAGTAACAACTATCATTTAAATTGAATTTTCACTAATGTCATTGATTGCCACTATTTCTCGTATATCAATTTTTTTGCTGTTTTGAGATCTTTATGCTAATACAATTTTATTCAACTGGGTTGCTTTTAATAGATTTCTATTTTTTAGGAAGACAACATGGGTGTGATATTTTCTGAGTACTCTTACATTTAAAAAGTATGAATCTATTGTCATGAGTGAACAAAATTTGGTTGGACATGGTAATATGAAATTACCACTTGTTTCCTTCTATAAACCCACTAATATCACTCCACTGAGAGGGCATTTACAATACCATAAATGAAGACACTGGTGCCAGTCTTATTACTTTTTTAAGTAATGCATGAACATTTGGATTTTATCTTTTATTTCTGAAATGTCACCAGGATATGCTTGTGTGTACACATTTTTTAATAATCTTGCCTAATATTTGCTTTTTCATTTCAGAGAAAATTTCTTCCAATTCAATTTTTATTGCCATTTTTCCTTCACAGCTTTGTTTTGTTTACTCCGTGAGTCTTCCCCTTTGAAGTGTCAGACTCTCCACTCCAGTGACCCTACTATAGACAAAGCTTCTGCAAAAGCTAATGTAATCCTGGCATCTTATAAATCTAGAAAAATGGCAGCTTCTTTTTATTTTCCTCTAAAGTCATAGGTCAGCAAAGACTGTGATCAGTTCGTTGACTGCTTACCTAATGTGCACAAAACCTTGGATTCAGTCCATAACACAGCATAAGGGCAGTGGTTCTCAACCTTCCTAATGCTGTGACCCTTTAATACAGTTCCTCAAGTTGTGGTGACCCCAGTCATAAAATTACTTCCATCACTACTTTATAACCGTAATTTTGCTATTGTTATGAATCATAGCCAGGAAATGGTGGCAAACACTTGAGAGGCAGAGACAGGTGGATCTCTGAGTTTGAGGCCAGCCTAGTTTACAGAGTGAGTCCAGGAACAGCCAAGGCTACACAGAAAAACCCTGTCTCAAAATAATAATAATAATAATAATAATAATAATAATAATAATAATAATAATAACAACAACAACAATAACAATAGCTGGGCGGTGGTGACGCATGCCTCTAATCCCAGCTGGGAGGCAGAGTCAGGATTATCTCTGTGAGTTTGAGGCCAGCCTGGTCTACAAGAACTAGTTCCAGGACAGCTAGGGCTATTACACAGAGAAACCCTGTCTCAAAAAACAAAAAAACAAAACACAAAAACACAGCAACAACAACAACAAAATAATAATAATGATAATAATAATAATAGTAAGAGTGCAAATATTTTTGGAGATAGTGGTTTGCCAAAGGGTCAAGACCTGCACGTTGTGAAGCTCTGGCATAAGGTGTGTTAGCACACTCCTATAATCCTGAGAAAGTAGAGGTAGGAAGATCAGGCTTTCTTCAGGTAAAAAGGTCAGCCTTGGCTACGTAGGAAATTTGACACCAGCCTGGCTACACAAGACTCTGCCTCAAAGTAAATAAAAGATCATAGGTGAGAATGGGGCAGGCCGTCCCATGCATGGCCAGAGCTTCAACACTGGTAATTCTCTAGCCTCACAGAGGATAGAGTTGTCTGCGAAGCTGCAGTTGATGAACAAGTTAACCCCTTGCCAGGCTATAAATGAGAGATGGTCAGAAGTGTGCCTGCAGAGTGGGCCCCTTATAGAGGCAGGCAACTGTATACAGAGATTTGACTTCCAGCTTTAGCTGGTTCTGGGAAAACAGAGTAACTAAAGGCAGGTGGCACAGACCTGAGTTAGAAACCAAGAGATGCCAGCTGACCACCTTCCGCCTGTGAGCAGTGGGTGCTGGCAGACAGTAGGCATGAGGTTCCTTTGGCACCTCTCCTTCTGTGAGCTCGTGAAGTTGCAAGCATTCCAGTTTGACCCCTGTTTCCCAAAGATAATAACTGAGCTTTGATTTTCTTTCAGTCTTTGTTGGACTGTTGTAGTAGTAAACAGAACTTATGTTTCTCCCTTTTCAAAATTGTACATAATTTAAACTTAAGTTTTCCAAGCCTTAAATGTGTAGTAAAAACATTAATGCATTTTAAGAACAGACTGTTGGGACTGGAAAGATGGCTCAGTGTTTAACAGTGCTTAGCGATCTTGCAGAAGATCTGAGTTCAGTTTCTACTATCTACAAGGTGACTCCTGGTCCAGGTGTTCCTATGACTTTTGGCTTCCTTGGGCACCAGGCACACAGGTAGTTACATACATACATTCAGGCAAGTACTCATACAAATAAAAATAAACAAACCCTTAAAAAATAATTAGTTAAACCCTGTCTCGAAAAAGGATGAATAGGTAAATAAATAATTAATTGTGGTCTTAATTAACCCTACAACCCACATTTCATGGGCCACAGAATGTTCATGAGATCCTAACCAGCTGGCCCTTACCCCTAGAGTTCTTTTCCTTAAACAATAAGTCAGGTTAGAAGTGCTATGAAGAAAGAAAAAATAAGCAAAAAAAGCAACATTCTCCTCTGAGTTGTATAGGAAAGGTGTGCAAACCAGATCAGCAGGAGTAAGACAAAGTGATACAATACGCATGACAGAATCTGGAATGTTCTGAATTTATGAAGTGTCTGATGTGTCTGCAAGAGCCGGAGCTCTGAGAGCTGGGCAACAGCCAGACCATGAGGCGTTTTAATGCCATGATAAAGAATTTGAACACTATCCAGAAGGCAATCGGAACTTGCAGGCTTTTAGGAAGGAGCAGTAAGATTTAGACATGTGTTTTAAGCAAATCTTTCTAAGCAGCAGTGTGGGAAATGAGGGGGGAGGGGAAAGGGAGTGAAGGAACCCATTAGGAAGCCATTAAAGAGGTTTGGGTGAGAATTTATGAGACAGGACTAGAGTCTGTAGCAACTCGGGAGGAGTGGAAAGACTTGAAATCTTCTCATCAAGGAAGATAAACAAAGCTGCTCTTTGAGTCTAGGCTGAGGTGAAGCTGGAACATAGAATGACTGGTTGATGCTGTGACCTGAGACAGGGAATAGAGAGCAAGCAGACTAAGAAAGGAAGAAGATGCAGGGTCTAATTTGCCGAAGATGTGTGAGAGCATACACCCAAGCAAGCATCACACATACATGCCAAAACAGCTGAGTAAGGACATACTGAATCATGTCATATATAGGGACATGAAAAGCATATGTTTAGGTCACAGGGAAACAATTATTAAGCCAAATACAATCTGGTGCTCTTTTTGAGTTATTTTTGTTTATGTGTGTCAGGCTCCCTGAGTTTGTGTGCACCACATGTGTGGATACACCTGAGGAGACCACAGAGTGTCAGATTCCCTGGAACTGGAGTTGCAGACAGTTTTGATTGCCTGATGTAGATTCTGGAAACCCTGGTCCATAATCACAGGACCATTTCTCTGATGCCCCAAATTTGGGCTTCTTAATACTATACTGATGTATTAGAGATAGACAGAAGACAGAAATCTAGACTCTCATGATTAAGAGCCAAAATTAAACAGAAGTATAAAGGAAACATGAAGTAAAAATAAAAGGTGTGGAAGGAGGAGAAATGATTTAAAGAATAAAAACGTCATTCTAGTAATGTCAAAGAAGTTGCAGACTACTTGTGCTCATCAGCTAAGAACACTGGCTGCTAAGGCAGAGGACCCAGATTCCCTTTCTGGCACCACATGGAGGTTCATGGAACCTCCTGGAACTCTAGCTGCAGGGAATCTGATGCTCTCTTGTGGCCTCTGCAGACATGAGGCATGAATGTGGTGCATGCGCACGCATGCACGCGCGCACACACACACACACACACAGAGGGAGGGAGAGAGAGAGAGAGAGAGAGAGAGAGAGAGAGAGAGAGAGAGACTCATGAACATAAAATAAAAAGAAATAAAAGTTTTATTAAAAGGCAAGGCAGCCTCAGGATGTGGAGAAGTTCAAATTTCTTCCCTTAGAATTGAATTTGGTGTTGGTTAGTTGCTCTTTGATCTGGTGTTAGAGGAAGTACTCAAGATTGGAAAGAAGTCCTTGAGAAGAAAAAGCGTTGATTGGTTATTGCTGGAAATGAATAGCACCAAATTCCTATAATGTGAGGAAAGACTGAGCCAATCCTGTCCCCACAGAGTGGGTGGAGGCAAATGAAGGAAAGTACCTCAGTGTTGCAGGGAGCCCACCGGACCTCTGCAAAAGTGTAGATGGAAACCTAGCATGATAACACACTCCTGTGGTCCCAGCACTATGGAGGTAGGGGTGAAAAGATCGAGTGTGTAAAGCCAGACTCACTTGCATAGTTTAAGACCAGTGTGGACTAGAGGAGACAATGCCTTTAAACAAACACCAAAACCAGATGGGAAACTCTAAGGCAACTGAACAGGCTTGAGAAGGGTGGATATCAGGAGAGGAAGATGGTGTTAGATTCTGGGGTCTTCTCTAGTCCACTTGTAGGAATAAGTTCCTCCGTTTTTTAACTCCAGAAAGGTTAAATCAAGTTGCTCATGACTAAGTGCCTCCCCAGAAATTGTGCCCAGAAAAAGTTATGTTTCTTCCCCACAGCAACCTGAAGTTAGTCACCAGTCAGTGTAGGACAACCAGGGTCTAGTCTCCTTGTCTCAGTTTAGAACATGTTCTAAGGGCCTTTTCAACTTCAGCTCTCATAAAACTGTCTGGAGGCCCAGCATGATTTGTGCCTCACTCAACCTTTTCGTGACAGATTCTGGTGTCCTTCAAGCTTCCTGAGTGTTATTCCCAACGTAGATAAGGAATTCAAGGCCAGACATGGAACCACCTTTAATAAACCTCCTGCATCATATCTAATGTACAGAATTTCTGAGGCTCTCAGCCTAAGCAGCTGGTTCTTTGTTTTAGTTTGGTTTTTTTGTCAGCTTGACACAGGTAGGTTCATCTGGGAAGAAGAAGGTAGTTCTCAACTGAGAAAAACAACTCCATCAGATTTGCCTGTAGGCAAGTTTGTAGGAGCATTTTTTTTTTTGACTTACAATTAATGTGGGAGGGCTCATCCCATTGTGGGTGGTGCTGCCCCTGAGCAGGTAATCCTTGGATGTATTAAAAAAAGAAAAGCAAGCCTGCGAACAGCAAGCTAGTCAGCAGTGTTCCTCCACGGCTTCTGCTTCAGTTCTGGCTCCCAGTTCTTACTTGAGAACCTGCTCTGACTTCCCTGTATGATGTACTGTGATATGAACATATAAGCCAAATAAACCCATTCCTCTTCTAGTTTCTTTTGATTATGGTCTTTATCGCAACAAGTAAAAGGCAAACTAGTAAAGGGGTGAATTCGTAGGATAACATTTTACACATTCTCTTAGCCAGAAAGCCTTGAAATCATCGTTAGAGCATCAGATTTAGATCTACCTACCAAAACTTGATTATGTCATTTCAGACTGACCAAAAGGCTCCAGAAGTTAATTCGAGGCAGATAGAGATGGTTTCTCCATACCTACATTTTCAGCCCCATAGGCTAGTGAGATTTGATGGGGTTCTGGTACTTTAACCCATTTCCGGATGCTTGATTGCCAGGATCTCAACCCTTGGTGACCATGATGAGAGCAAGTCTCAGCATATTTGGAGTTCTATTCATGACTCTCTGCTTCTCGCCTCTAGCTATCTAGATGGTCTGGGTAGTTCTTCAGCAGCTACCCTTCTTTTTGAATCAAAATCCAAAGGTTAATAAATGCTTCCATATCTAACAGCTAAGATAAGGCTTCACTGAAATTAGAAATCTCTCCTGGATGCTGACACCTCTATCTGAGTTTCAGTCAAAGAATAAATTGGATGAGAAGAAAGCATAGGGCCAGCAGGGGAACGGGGGAAATTCCCAGAGGTCTGACAAACTCTAGTTTGAACGCCCTCCCCAATACTGCTTTGGGAAGTAAATCAAATTGCTCTGGTAGGAAATGATTGCTTGGGGGCTATTAGCAAGATATGACCTGAGATGCAATGCTTCCCATGGTTGTAAGGATGACTATATGTGAGAGCTGATCATTAGAAAAATGATGAAGGCTATTATTAACGCATTACTCAATTACTTATTAATTACTTTAAAATGTGGCTAGAAATGAGGCAATTAGGAGTTCACAGTAGTAATTGGTATTTGGACTCACAGAGGGTGAATTGATGAGCACCAGCTGCTCTGACATTTTGCCTGATGATCAACTACTGAGGAAGCAGGCAGCAGAGCAAGCCTGTGATCTCTCTATTCACAGCATGGCTGCACTCAGGGAGGGCAGATGTTTCTCCTGGGAGAAGAAAAGAGCATTCATGCTTCCGTTTGACTGAGAGCTGTGAAGTCGGAAGAAAGTAGAAGGGAAGTTGTGTCTCAGACATTCCCATAATGGACAGTGGGTCAAATCTGCACTAGAGAAATGTATTAGAACAACTATTGTTGCAGCTTCGACTGATGGGTATTAACCATAAACATTCATCTAGTGTGCATGTAAGTCATGCAGCCTCAGAGACCTCGTGCCTCTTAGGACAGGACCTAAAGCATTGAAGATACCTGCATTCGGGTTCTCAGATGGCACTTCTGTGTCTTGGGATCCTGCACAGCTACTCTGGTAAGAAGTCAAGAAGCCTTAGGAAATAGCCCTCAGACAAGCTTCCCAGGGACTGCACTCTCCAAGGAGTTACCTTTCAGTTGTAATTCCTATCTGGAATGTCCCCTAAAGGCTCACGGATTAACACTTTTAGCTGATGACAATGTGTTGGGAGGTTCTGACTATGTTAAAAGATGGGATCTAGTTAGGAAAAGTAGTTCATTGGTAATGGGTCCTGTGCTACCTTGTCCCTGGCCCCTTCCTCTCTCTGCTTTCTGTCTGTTATAAAGAGAAGCTTTTCTTCCATAAAGCCCTGCTAACTATGATGTTCTGCACAAGAGAAAAAGAGTGCTCTGAAACCATTGGCCAAAGCAAATTTTGTTTCAGAAGGAAGAGCTGAAAATCGAATCGGGTGTTACGACCATCAATGTAATCCGTCAGTGTCAGCCTTCATAAAAACCAGAAGGGTGGGGTTCTAGGCTTCTGGATGGTGGAACAAAGAGGATTTATAGGTGGGAGGGACACAAATATGATCAGAACACATTGTGTATGTGCATGAAATTCTCAAGAATGAATAAAAATAGTATGTTAAAAGAAGTAACTAATATATTTTATACTTGTACAAGCTATCATATAAGATGCTCTCTAATACTGTTATGCTTGTGTTTTTGTCCCCCCTCTCCCGTGCCTTTACTCGTTTGCTTTGAAACAGAACAGTTTTCATTAACTCTTATCTATGAAGTCTTTTCATATTCACTCTTATAAGCAAAATAATGAAATTCTTTCCCCACAAAACTCAGAGTTAGTTATTTTCCCAACATGACTTTTTCTTATAGGAAGATGGAAAGAGGTATGCCATACAGTGGGGGAAGTGAGCATAGGAGGTAGAGAAGAATGAGAAAGGGATAGAGGCAGGGCATAGTAACATATGACTCTAATCTCAGCATTTGGGAAGTTGAGGTAGGAGCATGCCATGAGTTCAAGGTTAGCTAGGGCCACATAGTGAGTACAGAAAGCCAGGGACATACAGCAAAGTCCTGTCTTAGAGAAACAAAGTAAAAAGATGAGAGGGGAGCAGGTTCCTGGCATATCTTCGTGAAATATCCCAACCATATAAAAGTAGGAGCATCTCTGACCACATCCCAAAGCTTTCACTTTCTGTATATTTTGGGAAAGGAATAGTTGGTATGACATTCATTTCTAGGACAGTTCATGCTTGAACACATCTCTGTCATCATCTAGTCCCCACCTATTGTAACATGTGATTCAGGTGTCTGTGTGCCATTGTCTGAAGCTCTGTAACTGCCATCTTCCATCACATCCGTCTTCCATGTCAACCTCTATCGTTGACAGGAATTTCTGTCCCACCCGGTCCCTCAGTGGTTCAGTCCCAAAGAAACACACAGAGGTCTACATAAATTATAAATTGGCTGGCCTATTAGCTCAGGCTTTTTATTAACTAATTCTTACATCTTAAATTAGCCCATTATTCCTGTCTATGTTAGCCACATGGCTTAGTACCTTTCATCGGCTAGGCATTTTTGTCTTGCTTCCTCTCTGTCTGGGTGATGACTGTAGACTGACCTTTTCTCTCTCCAAAATTCTCCTGTTCTCATCGCCCCACCTCTACTTCCTACCTGGCCACCCTGCCTATACTTCCTTCCCGGCTACTGACCAACCAGCATTTTATTAAATACAAGTGACAGGATAAAAGACCATTGTACCACAGCACTCCATGAAAGACAATTCAAAGAATGCTATTATCTTTTAGAGTTCCATATTAATTCTCCAGAGACCCATGAATAAGAGAAAATTATATGTAACTAAAGTTTAGAAATAACTAGCGAAAAATTAAAGTGAATATTCTAGTGTAGAATATTTTTAATGCATCGTACAAATGACTTTTTGCTGTAAGAAATATTTTCACTGTATTGCCAACATTTTCTCTTCATTGTCTGGTAGTAGCCCCCTCTTCCATTTAGAAACCACCGTTTCCCGTTCTATTGGCCCGTTATGCTGCTGTCATGGTACCCATTGCTCCTGACAGTCTTAATTTTTCCAACAGGAAAACACAAGACAGAAACAAAAAAATCAAAGGCCTTCCTTGAAGCTAAACGACACTGAGAAAAAAATGGCCATCCTTTTAGTGTACTTATGCATATCAAAGATTTGAACTGGGAGTTGTTGCCCAGTATGTTCTATAACCATAAAGAAAAAAGCTCATCAGCACAACTAAAGACTGGGGCCAGCACAGCGCCACATGCCTGTATTTGGTATATACCATTGGAAGTTTGGAGGAGACAGCACATAGTGTGAGCACGAGGAAGCGTTCTGCTGCTTCAGGCCTCCACTAACAACATGCAATATAAAGGAAAGCAAGGCAAACTTTGCTTCCAGACAACTGATCTGAAAGCAGTAAAATAGCACCAGCGAATTAACATCGGCCTTTATAAGGAGACGTTCCTTGGTTCTGGATACAACAGTCAGTAGAAGAGGGCCGGGAAAAAATCCTAAAGCTTTTGAAAACAGAGAAATTTCATTCTTCACCTCTGCAAAGACCAAAAGGTGGTCAAAAGTGGGCAATACAATTAGGACCTGAAACATTGGGAGTTTTGAGGAATTTATACTTCCTCCAGATAGGAGGAGCCTCCTCTTCCTTTTTACTTTTCTCTAAAAAAATTTAAACATATGTAAAAGTAAAGGATAACTCCTTGGAAAGGTGAGAATTGATCTACCTCAAGATCTAGCTATACCACTCATGGGCATATACACAAAGGAAACTTTATCCTGCCACAGAGACAGTTGCTCAACCATGTTCACTGCTGCTCCATCCATAATAGACAGAAATTGGAAATAACCAAGATGTCACCTAACAGAGGAATGGATAAAGAAAATGTGGTATATTTACACAATATTAATTATCTATCCAAAAACTGAAGTCATGAAATTGGCACATAAATGGATAGAAATAGAAAAAAAATCATTCTGATTGAAGTATCCCAGACCCTGAAGGACAAATATGGCATGTATTCACTTTATGGGTGTCCAAATGTTGCAGAAGAACCTTGGATGACTGCCCAGGCAGCCAGATGTCTCTATTATTTCTATAGTTTGAAAGTGGCTTGCATTCCATTTGTTGTTTACTCAGGTAGTACTATATCTTTCTAGTGCCTTTGATGGAGTGGACGACTAGATAGTTACAGTTACAGTTTTCCATAGTTATTATAGAAGATAAATTAGGTACAAAACTTTGGACTCACCAAAGTAGGATAGATAATGGAGTGGTTTTTTCTGAATTTGACAAATTCAAATGGACTGGATATTATAAATATAGTTCTTACTTGATAATAATTATTATTGCATATACTTTAACTATGTTAAAGTCAAAACCTTTCCTTTCTCTTTAGATAAAAAGGGAGAAATGCTGTGGAATAGAAAAAATTAATTGTACAGTGTTACATTTCTTTATGCTGCATTTGTTTAACTATGTTACAAATGTTTCACACCTGATTGGTCTAATAAAAAGCTAAATGACCAATAGCCAAGCAGTAAATGGATTGGTGAGGTTAGCAGGCAGAGAGAATAAATAAGAAGAGGAATCTAGGTTCAAGAGAGGAGAACAAGGGAGAAATAGGAAACTAGAACATACAGAATGAAATAAAGGAAAAAGTTCCAAGGCAAGAATGTAGATGAAGAGATATAGGTTAATATAAGTTACAAGAGCTAGTGAAACAAGCCTAAACTAATGCAGAACATTTATAATTAATAATAAGTCTCCGTGTCATGATTTGGGAGTTGGTGGGTGGCCCAGAGAAATCCTACCACAGGTCTCTGAGTCTTTTGCCTTTTCTTGGACTCTTTTTCTGTTTATTTTGTCCAATTCTGATGTGGTTTTGCTTTATGTTAGTATTATATTTTATTCTTATACATTATATTATTTCTTAGAAGGCTGTCTGTTTTCTAATGAGATAGGAAGGGAGTGTATCTAGATAGGAGACGAAGTGGGGAGAACCTAGGAGGAGTAGATAAAGGGGAAACAGTAATCAGGATATATTATATAGGGGGGAGTTAGTTTTATTAAAAGAAAAAAAGAATAACATGACAAATATGCATTCACCTAAAATCTGGACTTCATGGTGTTAATTTGTAGATGTTTAAATTAATTCACAGCTCAATTAAGCATCCAATATTTGACTACACAATTCTATTTAAGGCTTATTTCTTTTACCTACTTACTCTGTAATGGATATTTTTCTATTTGACTCTGCTATATTGCAAATGAAAGATTAATTGCTTTTGCTAGTCATGTTTTATTGCAAATGCATGTGAGAATTTCTCCTAATTTCTACAGAAATAGAAGCTAGATTATAAAGTTTGCATAGCTGTAATTTTACCAGTTCCAAGAGTTTCGTTCTGAAATTGTCATTTATAACATATAGGAATTTTTGTTTTCCTAAAGTCCTTGCAAACAATTGGTACTTGCAGACTTTAAGTATTTGTTTAGCTGCTAACAAAAATGATACTATCTGCTATTGAAGTCTGCCTATCACAGAATTGGAAGGAAGTGCAGTTTACTGCTCTATGATCCTCAGGACACTGTTTTTGTTTTTGTTTCTTGGTGGGAGTTCTTTGTATTCATTCTCATATGGATACTTTGCTTAGGTAGTGCTTGTCCTATCTGGACTTTGGCTCACTCTTTTCAGCCAGTAGTTGTCACCTGGATTCCGACTCTATCTTCCTATGATTGAATGCTGACTTAACCAGAAAGTTACCTTCCCTGTGCTTCATGTAAACTCTAAACTAGAGATGAAAATAGTTCATCCCTTGTAGTGTTATCATGAGGATATTTTTCTTCAGGGGTTTTTAAAAAGGTTGATAGCATGTTTAATAATTTGAGGAATATAGCAGAGGGGGAAAGACAATGAGAAAAAATTCACATTCTGATATTATTTCCTGCTTCCTCCTCCTCCTCCTCCTCCTCCTCCTCCTCCTCCTCCTCCTCCTCCTCCTCCTCCTCCTCCTTCTTTTTTGCAGAAGAAATGAGACAACCAGCACAGGTCAAAACAAGTTCCTAAACCACACACTTCAGTATCCTTGCAGCATTACTTACTTGGCTTTTCACATGCAGCGGCTTTGCCTGTCTTTATTTTGCATGCCACTCTTTGCAAAGTTCACATAAATGGAACTTCTTGAAAGAAGTCATCTGATGATACTTGGCTTCCAGAAATCTCTTACACCCAGTTCTGAGATATACTCCACACCTCTGCTCAGCCTCAGATATTCGAGGTCATCACTGTCTCTTAGAGATTGATTAAGTGTCAGAGGGTTAGCTGATGCAGGACAAAGATAATGCTTTAAAGTTCTTTTTCATTAAATCAATAAAGAAGAGAGAAGGAGTATATGGAAGATTCATTTTGTAATCATGTGTCAAGTGTGTTTTTTATGAATTGTGACATTTTCCTTGGGAAGTTCAATATACATAATACGTGCATACTGTGTACTGCGCATCATGCGTGGGCACATACGAACACTACATTATAAAAATGGCAGCACTGCCTGAGGAGGAGAGGAAAGTAGCTGACTAGTTCTTCCTGCAGCTTCTAACAGAGTAATAAATAGTGCTTTTCTGGGCCTTAGTACAGATTTCTGCTAAGCTGAACTCCTGGACAGCAACACATCAAAGAGGAAGGAAGGTGTCATTTGGCAATTTGGCAGCTGCTGCTGATACAATTGTTTCTCATGAAACAAGTTAGCTCCAGGGGAGGGCTGCCTATGAGAATAGGGTAAGAATAGTAAGTTACCAGAATTGCTACTATGTTGCCTTTGCAGGAAAGCAAGCTATTTTTTCTGATTATGAGAAAAATGCAACCTATTTATTCTGACTGTGATAATAGTAGAAAAGGTACAGTTGAAAACCAGAAATAAAAATTTCAAGGGACAGAACTGGAGATGGCTTAGCATAAAGAGCACTTGCTGCTCTTACAGAAGACCCAGGTTTGGTTTCTAGGACCTACTAATGGCTCACAACCACCTATAACTCAGTTCCAGAGAATCTGACACATTCTTCATGTATGTAGAGCACAAACATATACTCAGGCACTCACATATACACTTAAGGTGAATAAATAAATCTTTTAAAAATAAACACACACACACACACACACAAAATGACTGAAGTGGAACCTAGTGAGACAACTCTCTGACTTTTCTTTTTGTACTTCCAAAGGACTAGTAACATAAAACAAAGATAGTCACATGGAAATATTGGCAAAAGTCCCAGCAGATCCTAAGCAAAGCTATTGTATATTGACCATAACTTTGGAAGATACTAAAGTGTCAAAGGCTAGTTCCCTATCACAGTAGCAGAAAGGCCAACATCTGTAGAACGCTCATGTTCAAATCACATATATTATGTATACTCTCTGTGTTTTTAAGGCATTCAGTTCCCAGGACTCGACACAGCAGAATCAGAGAGAGATAGATTGAGCCTTGTATCCAAATATCAAATGGTTAGTAGGCACGAAAAGAAAACACAGAAAAATTCTACACTTTATCATACCTCTGAGCTAGGCGACAAATTCAGTGGTTTCCACCGTATTTCCCTTGTTATAATCCTTACAATCAATTAATATGCAAAATGTAATTGCCAAAGGTCTGTTCTATTTTAGGCTGTGATTTTCTTGTAATATTGATATTGAAAGTTATTTTGAGAGGGTGCTTGCAGCAGTGGATTAGCCAATTACAAGTGTGGTAACCCGGTTAATAAAGTTGTCTGGGCAGACTGCCTGGGTTAGAACCCAGCTCTTCTGCTTGCTGTTTGTGTTACCTTGGGCAAGTGATGCACTGTCTTCCAGGCCCCGGAGTCCTCGCCTGAGATGTGAGAGAGAGGTAATTCAGCAGGCAAAGTTAAAAATTATGTGGAAGAATCAGTAAGTTAATTCTTGCAAAGTGCTTAGAACAGCAACAGCTCCTCAAATGGACTCTGCCTGTGTTAACACTTAATTCTGCAATGAGACAGTCAAGGAGAGGGGGCAGGGACAGACAGTGGACAAGAAAAGAAACCTTAAGCTTCTGGAGTGCAGAGAAATTCTTTTTGCCTCAGGAATCATCTTGACCCAGAAACAGTGTTAGTGGTATGACACTAGGCTATTTTGTGTTCCATGAAAATCTCATATTAATATTGATGCCCAAGAGGTAGTCCCTGGAGGCCTGCACTTGGGCCTGCTTACACTTTGGTGAGCCTTGCCTCATACAGATTTACTCAGACAAGTATTGTGGATTGCGTTGGGGTGGGCTACTCAGTCTAGGGGTTTGTAACCCACCCGCAATCAAGTTACTCCAGGGTCTCGGAGGGGCGCTACCTGGAAGGGAATGAGCTAAGACAGAAGAAGGAGGCCAAGCAGATTTGTCAAAGCCTCCGTTTATTAGGGACGGGTTACAGTTTATATATGGTAAGGAATGGGGGGCAGGGTAACTGGATTCTTGCCCCGTGTTTCCGGTCACGTAGCTCGGTCGGACAGACAGGCCAGAAGTCACAAGTTGCCACACCTGGTTCCCTGGATAGCTGGAATGTGAGGCGTGTTCTGCTAATAGATAGCTGCTAATTGGGTGAGGGGCATTCTGTAGACTCCCTAGGGTGATGGTTCCTGTAATGATTGGGGGGAAATGGCTCCTGACAAAGTATGACCTAAACTTGACAAAAAAATTGCTTATTGGGCCTCTGTTTTTCATTTCATGATTCTGTTTACTTTTGTAAAACAAATGATTCACTCCTTTGTCTCTCTCGGAGCAGAGAAAGACATAAGTTTAAAACACCTGCATGCAAAAGAACTTTCCAGACAGTAGTCCTGGTGGTTGGGACATCATCTATTCAGGACAGAGAGCCCAGTGTTGGTATACTGTCTGTCAAGACACTGAAGGAAGCTGCTGAGACCTGTGGCTTTCCCGGTGTCCACCTAAAGCTTTTCAGTGAATTGGGATGGGGCACTAGCTCTATTAGCAGAGTGCTTAACTAGCATGCATGAAGCACTGGGTTCTACCCTTAGCCCTGCATAAACTGGATATGACGGCTCATGGTCTGGAGTTCAGGGTTATCCTTGGATGTCTAAGGAGCTGGAGGAAAGCCTGGGAGACATGAGACTCTATCTCTAATAATAATAACAACAGTAATAGTAAAAGATTTACACTGAATGGAATCCTTACAGGAACAGGAGACAGCAGCCTGGGTACAGATCAACAAGAGGCATGCGGCTCACTCATGCTTGTTCTTTGTGATAAGATCCATACCAGACAGGAAAAGACTTCGAAATTAGAGGTTAGTCTGGGAATTCTTCAGGACTTAGAGATCTCTTATCCTCCTCACTGTATTAATCAGTATATGGAAGCATATGCTCAGAGCATTTTTCCGAGTTATCTTGCATGTGTGTACACACATACAAACACATCTTCAAGTTACACACACACACACTCAAGTGTGTGATAGCCATGGGTCCACGAAGATAATGAGAGGCTCATAGAAGAGGGAGTGTTTTGCTCCCATCATAGAAGGAAACTTTCTGAGACGTGATCAATCTGAAACTTTGACACAGTCCTTCACGGATCCTTTTGGTGGGATGCATGGACAATAAAGTGCCAGGCAAGCAACAACTAACTCTCTGTTCACATCTCAAATTATCTTAGATTATTAAAATTAAAATTAAATTATCTTTAACTTCTTGTAGAATTCTGTCAGCTTAGAGTGTTGAAGTCTATACTACCATGGAGATACTAGAACAAGAGGATAAGACAAATTTTAACTAGCCAATCTACAAACACTTAGCGGATGCCTATCATGGATCTAGCAGTGTCCTGGGCCCAGGAACTGAAATGGAGACACAATTTCTGTCCCATGGGAAGCTATGAGAGAAGATGAGACTCTTGTACACATGGAACTGACTGAATCCCAGATAAATTTAGACTATCAGTACCTCAAAGGACTTTATCAAGCACATTTGCTTTTGCCAGTGAGACAGCTATATCAGATATTTAGTGATATTCTGTTGATGTTCCAAAAGAACATACATTTAAAGGGCAGTCATAAGTCAACTCATGATGGCTGTCATTCCTAGCTTGGGTCTGTGCTCATCAGAGTGAGTAAAAGACGGCAATGGAAGGAAGTTTAACTTGATCTGCATGGATGCTTCCCCTGCCTTTGTGCGGGGTCGTCAGAGTTCTAATCTCTTTCCTGAATTTGTTCACATCCAGAATACTCTTGGAATCTGTCACCAGACTCGAATGATTCTCTAACATTAGACATTGGCTCTTACCAATTCAATGTTTCCTCGAGTACCCTGGCCCATCTGGGTCTGAGTGTGGTGCTTCATTGTCTATTATTTTCATTTAAGAATTATTCACTAGACATGTCAGGCATGATCTTGGATGCCAGGTCCTCAGGACAGGCATGAGGGACAAGCTCTAGCCTTAATTTAGCAAACATGTAGGTTTGGGATGCATGGACTAAAATAAGCAAATAGGCAGAAGTTGTGGTGCACTTCAGTAATTTCAGCATTTGAGAGGTGGAAGTTGGAGGATCAAGAGTTCAAGGCTAAGCTCAGTTACATAGTAAATTCAAGGCCAGCTGCATAAGAACTGGTCTCAATAGCAACAAAAAATTAAACAAAGCAAACCCCTAGAGTAATAAATATTCAATACCCAAAGCAGTTTCTGTCGCATAAAGATATGATAGATATAAAAATAAGCTTGATAGGATGTAGAGGGTGGGGTCTGATAGTGACTAAGGTTACCAAGGGAAAAGATTGTTGTGAAATGGAGCATCAAGGTATGACCACCATAGAAGGCTGTTGGACAAGGCATTTTCAGTCTGACATAGGAAGAAATCCCAGGGGCCAGCTACAGCACATGCCCAAGCCAACAGAAGAGCAAAGGAAGCGCCAGTGAATTAGTAGCAGGCTGGGAACAGACAAGCACAAGGGAACTGAGTCATCCTGAGTGAGGGGAGACTAGTGCAAGCTGGTGTGAGAAAAGGCAGGGGAGAATATCACGATCAAACTGTTTCCAGGGCAAATGGAAGCAGTCTCTGCATTAAGGAGTAAAAGGATGTCATTGCTGGGATGGATTTGTATCTCTAACGTATGAAGTCCAGGATTAAAACCTCTACCCCACAAAAACCAGGCGTGGTGATACAATTCTGTATTCCTAACACTCTGGAAATACAGGCAGAAGGATCAAAAGTTCGGTAGACTACAAATCCTAGTTTGAGACCATTCCCAGCCACATAAGGCTGTGACTCACACACACACAAAGGCTAATTTAAAGAGAAAACACTGTAGGAGGTAGGATGTGAGTGAGAAGAAAGAGGAAGGGTATGTGGAAGTATAAAGTCACCCAGTGCCAGTGTAACTAACAAAAGACTAGGTTGATGAAATCTGAAAATCTCCAGAGTTGCTTCGGTCTTGGTGAGACTCACTGCTAACCTGACCATGCTAACCAGGCAGTATCCTTCCTGTCCTTGCCTGCTACCAGGTAGGAAAGTACTGCTGGCCTCAATAGTTTTCTTGCATTCTGACCATCTTTTTTTTTTTTTCCAATAACACAATCCTTCCATATTTGAAGAATTTTCCACTGTGGTTAACTATGGTCCTTGTAGCTGGTATCCACACACTGTGTAATTCTCCATCGTTGTATCAGAACTTCCTCTGGGAAGCCAGTAGAACAGAGGTGCCAGTGTGGCCTTGTTTCAGGAATTTTAGAGGAAAAGTTAGGGTTTGGGCAGCCACAGCAGGCTAGGATTAGCCACACAACCCAATAAATTAATTAAAGGGACACATCATGCTGAAATCCAGAGATGATTTAATCAATGTGACCACATTCAGAAAAACAGATAAAGGATCCAGTAACCCCAGTCCATATTCAGTATTTGTGAGATTTATCTCAGGGAAAGGACTGGGGCAAAAGGTCTGAATAATTAAATAGCCCGGTGTAGTGCCAGGAATTGAATCAGGGCTCCACACAGGTGAGGCAAGCACCCTTTCAACAGAACTAGATCTCTAGGCTACCTGAAACTTCTTCTTCTTTCAGAAATGGGCAGTGGGCTTTGATATGCAATGTCATTTCCCCAGGTCTGTACTTGATTAGAAACTGGTTCTATCAGCAATCTCTGCCCTCTGTGTTTTAGGGGAAAGTAATACAGTTGTTCTTGACATTTTAGTCAGTTGGGTCAGATTGCCAAAACTCCAGGTCACTTTGCCTTGGCCTAACTATTAATGGCGATTAGTAAAGAAAGGGCCTGGCTTGTGCTTGCAGGACACAAAAGGAAGCTGCAACTGCTAGCGTGACGTCAGGGAGCGGCTTAGAACAACGAGCAGGACAGAGCATCTAATGGGGCTGCAATCGCTTTCCTCTAACTGAGGCTTCTTTCAAAGGCTTTGCTTTTTTCTGGTTGGCTGTTGGCCCAGCCTCAGTTCCTCAGCAGGCCAGCCTTTCTACAGAGACAGGTGAGTGATCTCAAGAAATGGTATCCCAGAATGAGCATTCCAGGGGGCGGGGAAGACAAGAGCTGAGGATATAAGCCTCTGCCTTTTATCGTAAAATCTCCAACGTCTATAGCAGGTACTTTAGAAAATGCTTTTGCTAAAAAGCTCTGGATCCTGTATTGGTCCTATACAGTAACTAAAAGCCAGACAAAAGCTTCCATTAGAGAGAGCCCGCCTTGCTCTGGCTACTGCTCGGCTCTGCACAGGAAAGGCCATTCCTCCAGGTGTGTTTATTAGTGTAACCTATGGATGTTAGGATGACAGCATTCAGTGGGCACCTCCAGAGAAGCTGCAGGATCTTGTGTCCCAGAGAAAAGGAATTGAACACCACATGGATAGCTGCAGAAGCAGGAAGAGTTCATTCAGAGAGAAAAACAACAAACCAAAAGGCAAATTTTAGACAAAAAAAAAGGACAGGGCCAAGCAATTCCTCTTCACTTCCTCAACCCAACAGCTCCTCATCCTGCCCACCCACCGACTCCACTCTGTGGGACTGTTTGAAGGTAATGGCCCTTTTCATCTCAACTTGTATCTGATGTCACAGATGGATTTACCTCCAAGTGAGTTTCGCTTCCAGTTGAGCCTAATAACCATCAGAGATTGAAGAAAAATAGAAGCATAGTTGAGACAAGGAATGCCTTAGAAAATCCATCTTTTTTCTTTCTTGAATAATATTTGCAAGAAAATTTCTTCATAAATATAATAGCAAAGGCTAAAAACGGAAAGCCTGTGAAATAAGCCTTGAAACTCTCTTTTCAAACCCCAAACATCTCATTACCAAACCTTGAATGAGACTACCCCTTACTAATTTATTCAGGTGACACAGCCAAACAACTCAGAGGGAACCACTGCCAAAGTAGCGCTAGTTCAAATGCAGATGGCCACCTCCTGGTCAGTGAAGGTCATAATCTGCATAAAACTCTCATCTGAACTTTGCAAACTTCCTTTCCTTTCAACAGACCAAACTCTCAGAGGAAGTCTGAATAAAAGATTCTTCAGGAAATGGAAAATCAGCTGTCTCCTTGGTTCACTGGGGTATTCTCTGAGTCTCAAGGACTCTGATTCTACCTGGAAATCAATGTTCCTTCTTAGGGAATGAAGTGGTACATGCATGTTTGCAGGGACAGTGTCTTCCTTTACAATAGAGAGGAAGAGAGAGAAAGACAGAAACACAGACAAGGACAGAGAGAGAGAAAATACTGTGGGCCAAGCCCAGAAAAGAGATTTCCCCAACTAGATGACAGAGAGGAGAGAGAGAGAGAGAGAGAGAGAGAGAGAGAGAGAGAGAGAGAGAGACCTCTGTAAAGTCTTTCAGATAGGAGCAGAGAACTGTTTGTGTGACAGTGTGAGCTGACTTTCAGAAGAAAGTCTGTGTTAAAGATTTCAAGATTCTACAAGGCTGATTGGCGAATTAGAACTTCATGGTTAGAAAGGTGGAATGCTTCTTGTCTAGAGCCAAAAGAATCTTGTGTATCTTTTGCTGTAGGATAATCTTTCTGAACACAATAAAAATGCATTCCTCTTATTGGTTAATAATAAAAGCTCTTTAACCAATAGCCAGACAGGAAAAGATTAGGTGGAACAATCAAACTGAGAACTCAGATGAGGAGGGGGCAGAGTCAAGGGAGATGCAAGCCAGCCACCCAAGAAATAAGATGCCAGCAGACCAGCCTTGTGGCAATACATAGATGAATAAAAATGGGTTAATTTAAATTTAAGAGCTGGTTTGCAATAAGCCTGAACTATAAGCCAAGCAGTTTGTAATTAATATTAAGGCTCTAGTGATTATGTAGAAGCAGCTGCAGGACAGAGCAGGACAGAGAAGCCTCTGTTTACAATCTTTATTCCCCTTCAAACCCTTTCATGATGCTCCTCTGTAATCAGACCTTTGACTACCAGGTAAAACTGTCTTCTTAGCTGATCACTAGCTTCCACCCAGCCAAAAGCTAAGAAAGGCATCAGAGAACTTCTAAAACCTATTGCTGAGATTTCCCCCATTTTGCTATAACCCACTTACCTGATATCTCCATAACTCATTTGTCATATGTGTAGATTTATTGACATTCTTTTGTTCTGTGACTGTAAAACGTCATGTGACCATGTCCATTCATGTCTACCTGAATCTGGGTTCCCAGGCCATCCTCACTCATGTTTGACTCAGAAAAGATCTACATCTTACTGCCTCTGGAGTGAGCCCTGTGCTTTGTGTTGGCAACAGAGAACAAAACTTACTCCCATTTATCAAACGGGAAGAAAACATAGGTGCTGATACCGGGGATGTACCGCACAAAGTCTGCAATCTGACAGCTGCAGATAGGGAAATTAGCATCTCTCTGTTGGCAGAAGATAACACAACACGTGTGGGCGTGAGGCAGAATTGTTGAAGTGGGAGGGGAAGTACAGCGGGAGACAGCCTGGAGGCAGTGCTGCTGCTGAGGAGGTGAGACCAGCTGAACAGAATATAGGAGCAGCGTGCTGCTCGTAGTCTGTGTGATCCCTGGGCTTTCATCAATTCTTTAGGAAGTCACATAGAACTTATTTTCAAGTTGTGTGATTTGATTTTCCTAGGCATCATAAATATTCACTTTAGAAAATGTATTTGACTGCCCAAGGTGATCATAAAAGTCTCCAGAAATTGATATAAAAACGAGAAGGACTCCTGCAGGTTAATTCTGACAGAAGAGTCACGGGGAGGCACATTGTAGCTGTTGAATTTATGTCTCTGGAAACCCCTATCGTGGATTTGAATCTCTGCTCCATAGCGTGCTAGTGACCTTGGGCAGGTGACCAGAGCTTTAGAATTCTGATTTTTTTTTTATAAAATCAGGATGATAATAATATTAAGAATTTTAACTAGTAGTAGTAATAACTAAAAGCACATTGATTGAAGACTGGATTCACAGCAGTTAAAAGTACTGACTACCTTTGTTGAGAACCTGAGTTCAATTTCTAGCACCCATACTGAGGCTCCCAACCATCTGTAATTTCAGTCCGAGGGAACCTAGTGAGCTCTTCTAAGCTTCCTGGGGTTCTGAACACATATGGTCTACAGGTGAAAGACCCTTGAAGAGGACCTTCCCTCGGGAGGAGACTCCCCCGAAGCCAAGGAACAGGCCGAGTCCACAGGGATGCAAATCGCAAGAGGTTTATTGGGTAAACACAGGTACCTGCAGGCGGCAAAGTCTTTCGGAGGACTTGCGCACCTGCCGACTGGAGGGTGGGCTTTTTATAGGACAGAGCAAAAAGCAAGTTTACAGAAGCAGAAGCATGGTTATTGGAATGAGGGGGGGGGGCATGAATGGTTTCCTCTCCCAGCATGGATGTCTAGCAACAGTCATCCTGTTCCTATCTTATAGATATCCTGTTTTGCAGTCAACCTGCTTTGTCGATGTCCTATCTTATTGATATCCTGCCTTGCAGTCTTCCTATCTTGTAGACATCCTGCTCTCCTAAGCAAATGGGACATTCTTATGAGAGCAGGCTGGCTGCTGATCTGAGAATTTTTCAAGCAAACAGGACATTCCCCCGGGAGCATGTTAGCTGCGGGTTTTGAGGAGGGGGTCTGTAGGGTCTTTCACAGGCATGCATACAGACAAAACACCCATACACATAAAATAAAAACAACACCACATTAAGCATTGCATACCCCCATGGGATACCCAACAGCTTTACCCATAAATGGATGCCCAGGACAGTTTGCAAAGCCCACACAGGTCAAAAATGCATGTTGTCAAGCCCTCCCATCTTCATGTGTAGAAAACAAAATCAAGGTCTAAGTGCATTCCGCATGACTGGAGAAGGCATCAAGTCAAAACTTTTCTTTCTGGCCATCTGGACCACTTTAAAACCCGGGTTCCCATCTGGGCCACCTATAGTGGAAAAGGGACCAACAGCCAGGCTTTAAGTCACACGGGCCATCTCTGCTACCAACTAGTTGTGTGAACTTGAACAAGCTACATAAATGTCTTCCTCCTCTTCTTGGTTCTGTTTCATTGTTGTTCTAGACTGCCGATTGCGTTGGGTAGGTTACTCAGTCTAGGGGTTTATAACCCACCCTGCAATCAGTTATTCCAGGGTCACGGAGGGGCGCTACCTGGAAGGGAATGAGCTAGGACAGAAGAAGGAGGCCAAGCAGATTTGTCAAAGCCTCTGTTTATTAGGATCATGGTTGCTGCTTATATAGGCCCTGCATGAGGACTTGGTGGGCAGGGAAGCTGGACTCTTGCCGCGTGTTCCAGGTCACGTAGGCCAGGTTACGTTTGGACAGGTAGGCCAAGAAGTCACGAGTTGCCACACCTAGTTCCCTGGATAGCTGGAATGTGAGGCGGGTTCTGCTAACAGATAGCTCTCCATCAACAGCTTAATTGGGTGTGGGGCAGGTTCTCAATAGAACATTATTATGGGTGTGCAGACTCCCCAGGGTGATGGTTCCTATAATGATTTTTAGGGGGGGAATGGCTCGCGACATATCCCCCTTTCTTATATAAAGGCAAGCAGTTATTAAGTGGAGGGCACCAAGTCAGAGTCAACCCTGGTGTCAGATTTAAAAGAGAAGGGACTGGGACAAGTAGAGACCCTCCTCTCGAATGGTGAAGCAATTTACCTCTCCTGGGAACAGAGGGGTGCCCGATGATTCTTAGGTCGAGTGGGGACCAGGTCTTTTTTTTCTTTCCCCCTTACCCATCATAGGGTTCCCAGGACCCTGTCTTAGGTTGGGGGATATCCTGCCATAAGTCGCCTATCCTTGGAGCTCCTCAAATAAAAGGTATCTAGCAAGAGTTAAAGTAAGCAGACCACAGGGCACCCTGTCTTAGGCCATGTGGAGAGCGTTCCTTGTACCTGGCACCATGCCATGTTGAGCTGGCCTTTACAGCCTCTGTATGGTGTGCTATTCAGGTGAGGATCCACACTAACTCCCGTCATTGGGCCCCTGCGTCTATCATTAATGAAAAAACTGTGAGGAGTTCCTTAAACAAAAGATATAATGATATAATTTTGGGCACCAATAGCTCCATCTTCCAGACAAGAAGAAAGGGGCACCTTCCAAACCCAGTATTCACCTTTTAGTCTGGCCTAAGGTATCCTCCTTCCTAAATGCCTACTCCACATTAAAATTATGTGTGCTGCCTGCCAAAAATTAGTGCAGTGTAAAAGGGGTCTAAATCTAAAATTTTTAACATATGCATTAAACCCAAACACTTTACAGCATGTGTCAAACCTTTTCCAACATCTATAAGCAGTTACAAATATCATTAGATCAATTTCAGTAAGAGTACAATGACATACATTGTTGTTATCAAATACCACCAGTTCCAGTCTCTGAGCAACAGTGACAGGAACCCCAATTATCCCCCTTCTTAAGTGAAGAGGCATTAATATTTTAATTAAAATGAGTTTTGTGTCCCAAAGATTAAAGCAGTCTGATGTTTAGTCTGCACCTTAGCTCCAAAGCAAACCAGAGTTCAAACTGTAGAGGCAGTTCAGCATTTGTGCTTCAGGGCAGGGGGGATTCCTGGGTGAGGTGAGCTGGATTCAGGTATCTGAAGCACATCTCAGGCGGGTCTCCCTGGACACTGGAGGCAGGTTGACACCCTGCAGAGTGGCATAGCAGGTTCTGTTATCAGGCACTCTTCTCCTTGGGGGCAGGGAAGGCTGGACCAAGGATCTCTCCGCAATCGTCTCTGGAACTCCTCTGCGGGATGTCTGCAGCCATGACATCATCAGGGGTCCAGCTTTTATTTTCTTTCTGTGAAAAAAAAAGCATAAACACATCCTCGACCCCAAATATATATAGGCCGGGTTTTTTTCATAATGTATTGCAAGGGCTTTTCCACCTTGCCCTAGCAAAGGTCAGCTTGGTGTTATCATGCCAGATCCATTTGCATCTGGATCTGCTTGCAACTTTTATAAGCTGCTTCCAAGGAGCCTCGTTTTGCTCCACAATTTTTTTTATTAGCCATATATGTAGTTCTTCCATTGGAAGAGCCATTTGTAAAATTTTAGCATAAAATCCTTTTAGGGATTTTTTGCTATAACATTAGTAAAATACAGGTGTGTATATTGTAGTAATGATCTGGTATCTGGGAAAAGATTATTGTTTTTGGCCTTTGAATTGAGCAAAGGCAATTGTCCAGGAATCAATCTTAAAATTATCAATGAATCTATTGTTTAGTATAAGAAACATTAATCATAGTCAATATTCTATCAAACCATTTTTTTAGATGTTATCCTGTCCTTTTATATCAGACAGGCTACTGTTCTAAATTAAGAGTTTAATATCTTAATTGGAAAAACTAGGAAGGTTTAGCCATAAACAGCATTTTTTTTATAAAACTGTTGTAGAATAAGTTTTACATTTAATATA
>NW_026068022.1:4933573-5015762 GCF_014885135.2 Alexandromys fortis | reverse complement strand
TAAATTAAGAGTTTAATATCTTAATTGGCAAAACTGAGAAGGTTTAGCCATAAACAGCATTTTTTATAAAACTGTTGTAGGATAAGTTTTACATTTAATATACACATTTGCCATAGCTGAATTATAATTAATATACTGTATTTGTTGATTATTGTATACTTTACCTGTGATTTATATTTTACCTGTTTGAGTACCTGTTAGGCAGCCTGTTTAAGGCTTCTATTGGAAACTGTTTTTTTTGTAAGAATTTTACCTAGCAGCTCAAGGTTTCCCATAAGAATATTATAAGTAGGGCTTTAACCCTTGGACATCCAACCAAAAGTTTGTAAGTTATCCTCCTCTTAAGCTGTAAGTCTGCCTTGCAGATAGGAAAATGGGAAAATGAAGCATTTTAACTAATAATGCTGGCCTCATTAGACACCAACATGTAGAAAAATGAAAATAGATCTATATCCATCTCCATGAACAAAATTCAAGTTTAAATGAGCCAAAGGCCTCAGCATATAAAAATTTATGTTGACCCTCACAGAGAAAAAAAATTTTTTTGAAGTACACTTTGCCACATCGTAAACACAGTCTCAGTGGCACAAACATTGTGAGAAACCATAAATTAGATCTCCTGAATTGAGAACCTTTTGTATAATAAGACTATAGAGTGGGAAAGGATCTTTATTTATCATAAATCCATTCCAAAAATATATGAAGAACTCAGGAAAGTAGTTATTAAAAATTTAATCCAATAAAAATATTTGTTATAGACCCAAACTGAAAAACTCTCAACAAATGAACCCAAAAATGACTGAGAGACACCTAAAATATGTTTGAATATAACATCCTTTAACTGTCAGAGAAAGGCAAATTAAAACTCTGAGATTTTACCTTTTCCTTGTAAAAATGACCAAGATTAAAAATTATTGTTAACAATTTAAGCTTAAGAAAACGTGGGTAAAGAAAAAAACTTTATTGCTGGAGGTGCAAACTGGTGCTGGAAGTGCATACTAGTGTTGGAAGTGCATACTGGCACAGTCATCCCTGGATCACATACAGCATTGAAAAACCTGGACAAATCCAGACCCTCCCAGCAGGAAGAGAAAAATCAAAAATCCAGGATTAGCCTGTGAGGGCACCAGACCTCATTCCAGATGGTTGTGAGCCACCACGTGGTTGCCGGGAATGGAACTCTGGAACTCAGGGCCTTTGGAAGAGCAGGTAATGCTCCTAACCACTGAGCCATCTCTCCAGCTCCCCCAGCAGGAAGAGGAGAATCAAAAATCTAGGGCTAGCTTGTTAGAGACCCTGCACCAGGAACTGAAGACAAAACCAGACTTCAATCTTGAAAAACTGGTTTTCCAGCTGCAATTATCACAGTTCTGTTTGAGGAACTAGCGGATTATGACCTTGGGAGTGGTCCCAAGAGGCAGGGAGCCGCGCCCCTGTGACCAACCCTGGGTTTTTGAAATTTTTATGACCTTCCTGGCTGTGGTCTCTTCTCAAAAATTCTTTTTCCAGGTCACTCGGGGTCGAACTCCTCCCCCACCAACTAAGGCCCTGTGTGTGACCTCAGCAAGGATGGTCTTCGAGCCATGGGGGGGCCGCGCCCTCCCAAGACCTGAGTGAGAGTCTCCCCAGCAGTGAGGGACCTCCATTATGTAAAATTAGGCAAATATCTACCTCAAAACTTAGCAGTACCCCTTTTGGGCCTAAATACAAAGTTGTTTAACCATACCATAAGGACATGTGCTCTGCCCTGCCCACAGCAGAACTACCCTATCATAGCCAGAATTTAAAAATCCAAATGTACCTCTTTTACATCTAGGATAAATGAGACATCATCCTTTTAAAATATCCATGAATACCACAAAATATCTTGGAGTAACTTTAAGCAAGCAGAACAGAAGTTTTTGGTCCCGTCATCTCTGCCTGTGAAGGCGGAAATGTTTTTTATTTTAACCATTATCACTTGTTTAGAGTATAACTCTGGCCCTTGATAAATTTAGTGAGAGGCCTGAGTCTCAGCAATCTAGCCTGAAGCAACACCTGGCAGCAGGAAAGAACCTCAAGCTAAAACATTACAACTCCCACCCAAGAGCGGGCCGTACAAATGAAAAAACTTGTAGGATAAGAATTTTAAATCTTGAAATATCCCCTACTTTCTTGGGAAAGTGTCGATTGTGTTGGGTGGGTTACTCAGTCTAGGGGTTTGTAACCTACCCTGCAATCAGTTATTCCAGGGTCTTGGAGGGGCGCTACCTGGAAGGGAATGAGCTAAGACAGAAGAAGGAGGCTAAGCAGATTTGTCAAAGCCTCCGTTTATTAGGGTCATGGTTGCTGCTTATATAGGCCGGGGATGAGGACTTTGAAGGGCAGGGCAACTGGATTCTTGCCACGTGTTCCAGGTCACAAGTAGGCCAGGTTACATTAGGACAAGTAGGCCAAGAAGTCACAAGTTGCCACACCTAGTTCTCTGGATAGCTGGAATGTGAGGCGGGTTCCACTAACAGATTAACAGTTAATTGGGTGTGGGGAAGGTACTCTCAATAGAACATAATTATGGGTGTGGGGTTCTCTGCAGACTCCTCAGGGTGATGGTTCCTGTAATGATTTTTAGAGGGGAAATGGCTCCTGACAGGAAAGCAGCAAAAATGACAATTTCACTGAAAGCAATCTATAGATTCAGTGTAAATGTCCATTAAAAATTATAGCAACATTTCTCACAGAACTCACATACAGATTTTAATGTAAATGCTCATTAAAATTATAGCAAAACTTTTCACAGAACTCAAAAGAACAATATAGAACTCAAAAGAACAATCCCCAACCTTATACAAAAGAAATAAAAACTCAGGATAGCCTAAACAATTCTAAAAATCCTCTGAATGCATCACAATCTTTGATTTTAAAACTTTTTCTACAGAAACACAGTACTGAACTTAATCTACCTTAGATATAAACTTATATACCTACAAACTAAAGATTTTTGTAATGGAAAAGAAGCATATTTACTGTCCTGAATGAAGCTGTCTCGTGTAGCCCAGCCTGACCTCAGACTTACTATTTAGCCTGGGCTGGCCCTGAGCTCCTGATTCATTTGCCTCTACCTCCACTGCATGCTGGAATTATAGGCATACAAACCACAGCTTATGTATATTCCCAAACTTAGTTTCCTTAGGGAAAGACTAACATCTTTCCCAGTGAATTGTTATGAAGATTACATGAGCTAATTTATAGCATTTAAAAAAAATTTTTTGGCACATGGCATGAGCTAAAAACGACAGTAAAAATAATTAAAATATCAAAAATAAGCCTCTAGGATTCTAAATTCTACTTTGCTTCTTGATATGCTTTGCAGAATACATTTCTGGAGATAAAATAAGAAAGAACTGAAGAGGGGGTAGCAAGAAAGTTTTTAATAGAGATAAAGAATTGTGCCAAGAGGATAAAGATTTTATATATATGTTCAGAAAAATATTTTTGAGGTAAGATAGAAGTAACTTTGCATAATTAATTCATGTGAGATATAGGAAAGCTTATTACTCGTGGAATTCAAAGTCCAACACAGAAATTAAATTAAAACAAAACAAAACAAAATGTTTGTATTTAATGGGCACTCGCTGGACATTGGCTGAACTGGCTGATTAATTGTAATAAAGAGGACTCCACTCCCCAAGGCTTAACTCTGGTCCTGCAGTTCCTGCACCAGACTTTCCCGAGAAGTATAGCTCTCACCATCATCAAAGACGTTTTTTTCTACAACACACAGAGAACCTTACAGAATTTCACCACGGGTCAAAGTGCAGAAAACAACAGGCTGTGAGGTACCAAACCCTAGTTGATACTTTACAAACTCTACACCCAAGACTTGGAACACATAGCAGAGAGGGGGAGAAAAGATTCTAGGAACCAGCAGTTCAGGATGTCTGCTGTATGATTAACCTGAACCCATGAAATCTCAACAATGTGGTTGCTTAAAAAGATTTGCATAACAATGTCAGTTGATAGGCCAATTTCCATGGGGGAAACTGCAAGGGGCCCCACCTCTAGATGAAGAGCAACAGTCAATTAAGGACTGCAGAGACAATCCCCCTGATTGGTTAGATCTAATCCCATGTGGTCACTACTAAATAGATAAATACAAGCAACACTAAATGGACTCAACTGGTTGCATAAATACATTCATGTGCTTGCATGTGTTGCAAACACACTTTGTTACATATATTTAGGTAACAATAATAGTTAAAGAACAAAAGGCCTTGGAGTTGTGGGGCAGGAACATGGGAGAAGTTGGAGGAGAGGATAAGAAGGAGTAAAAATGAGGTAAATAATATAAATTTCTCAAAAATATTTTAGTGTTATTTTTGGTCTCAAAAATAAAAGAAATAATTATAAATTTTAAAATAAACACTGGTGTTGAGAAAAAAATGTGATAGGAAAAGCTAGACATGGTAGACCATGCTTGTAACCCCAGAAATTGTGAGATAGAGGCAGGAGGTTATCCTGGGCTATGGCTACATAGCAAATTTAGGGCCAGCTTGGGCTACATGAGCACCGTTTTAAAAGGCACACATACATAAGTACACACACACACACACACACACTTTTTTAGAAAAATATTTTTAAAATAAAAATATTATCTGGTACCTGGAAGTAGGGTGTGATAGAGCTCTTGCTTAGCATGCAGGATGTCCTGTGTTAGTTTACCAGCACAGAATAAATCAGACTCTAATTATGAGATTGTAATCCCAGCTGTAGAAGGCAGGCCAATCAGAAATTCAAAGTAACTTCTGTTGCATAATGAATTTGAGGTCAACTTGGGCTGCATGAAATCCTATATCAAAAAATAATTTTTATGCAATGGTGGAGGGAGATAAGGTCCAGAAATTTGACTTCTGCTCTCTGCTCTGACCTAATTATGAACAAAGACAAACCCGTGACAGAGAATAAACAGTAAAGGAGTGCCAGGGCTGTGGCCCATCACTTTGCCTTCAGGCCTTTTGTGGTTGTCTCTACAGTGGTGTGGCTTCTAAATGATAGAGCTGATACAACTCTGCTTTCTTTAACATGAAAGAATTGGTAGTTATGATGTTGTAGCCATCAAGCATTGCGAGGCTTCCTGAGCCTCCTTATTCCCCAGGGAAAGGTGAGTGCGCTATCTGCTAATTCCGTAGCCCCATGATGCAGGACAATCAGATGCAGGACAATCAGATGCAGGACAATCAGATGCGATAGGGAGTCCAGTCAAAGCAGGAATTATTACCGTGAGTGGCTGCTAATAAAGGTTAAGTGTCATCCTGTGATGTGAGGGTACCTCCAGCCAATGAGAGGCAGCCAAACCCTCTCCCAGCTGGAGGGGCGGCTACCTAATTTTTGCTGTCTCATCCTCACTCAAACTCGGGTCAGGCTTTTCTCTGTCCTACAGGCCTCGAAGTCTATGCCCTGAACTCGAGCCAGGCTTTTTTCTGTCCTGTAGGCCTCAAGGTACAGACCCCAAGATAATTTTGGCCCAACAAACCATAAAACTAAGAAGAAATTCACACAGTTCAGGCAGGAGGAATAAGTATCTTGAACATAGTAGGACAGTCTGCTCCTTGGAATAATAGCTAAGAGAACACTCAGATGGACAAAGAGGTTTCTAACAAGTTTCCAAAAGCTTTGATTTAATCTCAAGAAAAATTCACTCAAACAGGAAAGGATGAAGGTAACAGCCTACAAAGGAAACTAATGACCAATGAGAAAGCAGGTGTCGTAGAACATGAGCTCCAAGTCATTGCAAACCTCTTGGTCAAGGTGAACTGTATGTCAGGGTCAGAGGCTACTGTGATAATGAATGAATACTTCAGGCCAGTGATAATTGTTAGAAGATAGCTCTGGGTCTCATTTCCTTTTGTGTAAAGTAACAATTTGGACAAGAACTGAATCAGCAGAAATTACGATTGATGAAACTCTGTCATTAGGCACCCACAGCTGCTCCTCCAGAATGAGAGTTGGGTCTAGAGAGCTCATTCATGGCATCTCCTCTTTGCCTTTACACGGGGTCTGCACCATGGGCAGCAGGGTGTGGTCAATGAGCAGCATGAAATTTGCACTGCACACACAGGGCTTCTACTGCTATATCCTAGGTACTGCCATCCATGAAGCAAAGTAGAAACTAGAGTCGCAAAGGAAGCAGGAGACACAGCACCATATGCTGGGTGACACCAGAAAGGCTGCCTGACAATGACTTGCTGGGTTCAGCTTAGACACCACATTTCAGCAATTTTCCAGCAACTGAAGTCATGTAGCAGAGAAAGGACAATTTGATAAAAGACTTTCAAAATCTCAGCCAAAGAGTAAAGACACTGGGTACTTTCACCCTAGATGGCCAGGTACAAAAGTTTTGCATGCAGTGGTGTGGCATATAAAACAGATTCTATCTGAGTGTGGTAGCTCACTCTTGTGATACCAGCATTCAAGAAGGAAGGGAAGAAGAATCAAAAGGTTGAGGCCAGCCTTGGCTAAACAAGACTCTTTTACATAAGAACAAAAATAAACAACACCACAGAAAGAAAACATAGGCTCTGGGGCCAGACATACCCTGAGTCTTGGCTGTCAGGACTAAGAACTTGGAAATGCTACTACATCTTTCTGTGCTTATTTCCTGATATGTAGAGTGAAGGAGTAACATAGGTGAAATGCAGTAAAGTATGCAAAGTACACGGTATGGAATAAATGCTTAAGAACCATCAGGTAGGATGACATCACCCAGAGGATGCCATAGCTGCTATCAACTGTCTTTTTCCAAAGTTGCTTTTCCTCAGCATACAAACTAATAGTTTTTAAGCTTCATCTTCAGAAGCATTGCAGCATCAATACCACTTGTCTAACCTGTGTGATAGTTCTGTGACAGTAGAGCTGAGACAGAAAGTCTATTGTCTTACTTGTTGACTTACTGTGTAATCTCAAGTAGTCCAAGACAGGCTCAGCCTTCCTGAGCAGATTATAGGCACGAGCCATCACTCCTAAATACCAGCAATTCCCACCATTTTGGAGGCTGCGAGTCCAAGTGAAAGGCAAGGGCTTCCATGCTGTCATGACATAGAAAAAGGTGAAAAGACAAAGAAAGAAAAGAGGATAACTTGTCCCTTGATAATGAAGTCAGTTCCACCCTCAGCCCTCTAAACCTTATCACTGCTCTGTGGTCTCATTCTAATAGTGCTACAGTGGAACAATATTTCAAGGTAAGTTTGGGATACTTAGAAGAAATAATTTAGCAGGTCAGGGTGAAGCTGAGGAATCAGAATTCTTTTCTTTTAAAAAGTGCATTTATTTATTCTCCTACAATTTCATACCTATATGTATACTGATTGTGTCGTCACTGTTATCTAGCCTTTTATATCTTTCTTTTCTCCTATTGATCCTCTTGTTCTTCCCAACAACTTTCTCTGCTACTTTACTACTGTCTGTGTGTGTGTGCATGCATGTGTGTGCACTTGTGTGTGACAGTGCATTTAATTATGGTTGCTTGCATGAGTGTGGGTGTGTAGGACTGGTAGACGTTTACTTGAGGAAGGGCCACTTATCAGTGACTGTACCCCTAAGGAATATGACTCCTCACTCCCCCTAGCAGCCACATGAACTTTCTAAAGTTCCTTAGGGAAGGATGGGGTCTCATGAGCCCCTTTCCCATATATGATGGAATGTTGATGATTCTAGTCTTGTATAAATATTGTTTGTTAGCTACAGTTGCTATGTGTTTATAGGTACACTACCAGGTCATGTCCAGAAGCTATCACTTCAAAGCACTCTTTTCCATCCTCTGGATTTTAGATTTTTTCTTCTTCCTTCTCCTCCTCTTCCTCCTCCTCCTCCTCCTCCTCCTCCTCCTCCTCCTCCTCCTCCTCCTCCTCCTCCATGATATCACATGAACTTTGGATGGGGTGATGCAGATGTTCCACTTAGGACTAAGCACTCATAAGTCACTCTTTCTCAGAGCTTTGCCAAGTAGTAAGTTTCTGCATTAACCATTTCCCATTGTAAGCAGAAGCTTTTCTGACCAAAGCTGAGCAGCACTGATCTATGGCTATAAGCACAATTACACAGAAGGCAACTTGATACCATGTCTACTCAACACAGGACAAGTTTTATGTCCTTCTCTAGGTCCTGTGATTTTTCCAAGCCATGGACTTTACAGTACCAGGCAGGAATTCCTCCTGTGGAGTGTGAATATCAACTCTAATCAGAAAGTGCTTGGTTACTCCCATAATAGTTATGTTACTATTGCACCAGTGGGCACATCTTGCCTAGCATATTGAAAGTCAAGGTTGACATCTGGATAAAAACACTGATGGCTTTTCTTCCCCAGAAAAATATTATATAATTTTTAGTAAATTTTCTTTTTGAGTCAGGTTGGCGTGGAACTGACTATGAAGCTCAAAGACATACACAACTAGATTTTAGCCCAAACACACATGTCATTCCATTGTAAGATATTTAGAAGAGTAAAGGATATGGAGTTTTCATTTTATCCTAACAATACTTTCTTCTGAAATATCTCCTGAAAGACCTGACTCGAGGTTATGTGACAGATAACTTTTTTTTTTTGACTGGGGGTTTGAGACAGGGTTTCTCTGTAGCTTTGGAGCCTATCCTGGAACTAGTTCTTGTAGACCAGGCTGGTCTCAAACTCACAGAGATCCACCTGCCTCTGCCTCCCGAGTGCTGTGATTAAAGGTGTGTGCCACCACTGCCTGGCTCCAGATAACTGTTTTAATAAGTAGAAATATTAAAACCCTAAATGATATAGAATATAGTATATACATAAATTAGAAACAGCCATTTTTAAAGATGGTATTGTGTACTATACATAATTGTGCACCCTCTACTTTTATGTAACTAGCAATATATGTAGGTTTGTTTATGCCAACATTGCCAAAATGAGCAATGCAGTGGGCTGCAACATTTTTATAGCTAAGACATCACTTGAGTGATAAGAATTTTTCTGTTATGATATAGTCTATTCTTGAATGAAAATGTTATGTAGCTCATGACATCTCCCAGTTTGGGATGCTATGAATAACAGATTAAGAAATGTGTTTTGTACCAAATAAATTACAGTAGACATAAAACAGCAACAAGAAAAATGCATGAGACTAGGCCTGGTGGAGCACATCAACAAGCTCAGTACTCTAGAGGTAGATGCAGGAAGATCATACGTTCAAGGTCATTGGCTACATAGAGAGTTCAATGTTGTCCTGAGCTGTCTGAGACTACCTATCAGATAAATTCTACCTAATTCATTCTATCTATCTATCTATCTATCTATCTATCTATCTATCTATCTATCTATCTGTGTATCTATCTATGTATAAATATACACACAAACACAGATACACAGACATATCATAGTCAATAGCACAATTCAAAATGCATTACTTGTACATTAATAGATTTAAATGTATTGCTTTAGGTAATATCAATAACAATTCAATTGTGCACATATTAGTATTATCTGATAAACTCCATGTACAAACATTTTAACTTGCAAGATGCTGGTTGCTTAGTAACTATTTTATTTCTTGAATGTCATAGAATCTGTTGTATCCTAAGGGTACTTATTTCTTTTTTAAAAAAAATTGTGTTGTGTTTTGTTTTGTGAAAGGTTTGCCATCAGAATGTGAGTGTTATGGAAAACCACTGCTATCTTGAAACCAAAATGAGAAAGATGAGACATCAACATTGCTGTTAATGCACATAGATTCGTCCAGATACACCACTACTGGCTGCCTACTTTACAAATGTGGTGGGCTTGATAGGAAGCACTGATAATCTTGAAAAGGGGGGTGCCAAGATGGGAAAAGGCTCTTTCAAGGATGCCCAGGTCTTGAACAAACAGAAAGTTGTGCATGAGGTTGGTATCACTATTGACATCTCCCTGTGGATATCCGAGAGCAGCAAACATTATGTGAATTGGGCTCCCAAGCACAGTGACTTTATTAAAAAAGTAAAGCAAAATATATAGCTCAACAAAAATAATAAGAAATTAAGTAAAAAAATTTAAAAACCATGACTAGAGATTGTTGTGCTGGCGTTAGTGAATTTTGATGCTGGTTTTTCCAAGAATGGGCAAGCCTGTGAGCATGCCACCCTTCTAGCTTACACACTGTGAAACAGCCAGCTGTTCATGTCAATGAAATGGATCCCATGGAGCCACACTAAAACCAGAAGTCAGCACGTACATTAAGAAAACTGGCCACAACCCTGACACGGTAACATTTGTGCCAATTTCTAGTTGGAATGATGAAAACACGCTGGAGTCAAATGCCAATAGACCTTGGTTCAGAGGATGGAGAGTCATCCATCAAGATAGTGGTGTAGATAGAATGATAGTGTGGGGAGCTTTGGATTATATCCTGCACCAACTCATCACCTAACACCAACTCATCACCTAACTGCCCTTCCAGGGTTACTATGCCTGGGGGCCTGGTAGAAACTGGTGTTCTCAGACGTGACAACCACTGTTGAAACAAACCTTGAGACCTTGAGTGAAGCTCTTCCTAGAGACAATGTGTGACAATGTAAACAACATGCCCATCAAAGATGTCAGTCGTGACAACATTGCTGCTAACAGCAATAATGATGCAACAATTGAAGCAGGTGGCTTCATTGCTCAGCCAAATTTGCACTGCCGTGCCCTGTACGGGACTGTCACACAGATCACATAGCATGCAAATCTGCTGAGATTAGAGAGAAGATTGGGGACCATTCTAGTAGAGAGCTGGAAAATGGTCTTCTATTCTTGGTATTTGGTCAATGCAGCCATTCAACAATGGTCTTGGGCAAGCCCACGTGTGCCTAGAGTTTCTCTGACTATCCTCCCTTCACTCATTTTGATGCTTTTGACATGAGGCAAACTGTTGGTGTGGAAGACAAAGCACCTGGAGCTAGCAAAGTCACCAAATCTCCCAGAAAGTTCAGAAGGCTAAAGTGAATGACATCCCCAACTGTTGACAGAGGTTTCTGTCCTGCCCCATCCTGCAGCCATTCATTCCCAAAGAAACACACAGAGGTCTACTTTAATCATAAACTGATTTACCTATTAGCTCAGGCTTCCTATTAACTCTTATAACTTATATTAGCCCATAATTCTTGTCTGTGTTAAGGCTTGATACCTTTTTGGGCGAGGCAGTCACATCTTGCTTCTTCTGTGTGTCTGCAGACTAAGCTTTCCTCTTCCCAGAATTCTCCTATTCTCATTGCCCCACCTATACTCCTGCCTGACTACTGGCCAACCAACATTTTATTAAACAAGTACAAGAAACAAACTTTTACAGGGTAAAACCATTTTCATACAAATGGTCCACAAAATATTCTCCTTTCCTTCTGAAGGTTTTACAATGTACAATAACCTTTGACTATTAGAAAGCTTTGCCTTAGAAAACTAAGAAAAAACAATCAAACAGGTGAAGCAAACAGTTCAAACAGTTTAAGACTTGAACACTGAAATGGAGACAATAAAAAAACCACAAACCAAGGGAATTATGGAAACGGAAAATCTGAGTAAATTAACAGGAACTACAAACATAACCAACAGATTACAAGAGATGGAAGAGAGAATCTCAGGAGTTGAAGATATGATAGAGAAATTAGATTCATCAGTAGAATAAAATAAAATTTGGTAAATCCAACAAATCTTTAATACAAACATCCATGAAATCTGGAACACCATGGAAAGACTAAATATGTAAAAAAGATAGAAGAAGAAGAACTCCAGATCAAAGGCACAGAAAATAGATTCAATAAAATCATAAACGAAAATTTTCCTAACCTAAAGGATATGTCTATAAGGGTACAAGAAGCTTACAGAACAACAAATAGATTGTACCAAAAAAAGTCTTTTTGCCATATAATAATCAAAACACTAAACATACAGAATAAAGAAAGGATATTAAGAGCCACAAGGAAAAAAACCCATGTAACACATAAAAGCAGACGTATCAGAATTACATCAACTTCTCAATGGAAATTCTGAAAGCCAGGTAGTCCTGGACAGATGTGCCAGAGACATGAAGAGACCACAGATGCAAGTCCAGACTACCCAACAAAGCTTTCAATCACATAGACAAGATCTTCTGAAAAATTTGGGAGCATGCCAGGCGGCTGAGTGGGCAGAAAGGGAAAGAGGATGGAGAAGGGGAAGAAAGAGAAGAACATGAGTAAACTGAATGATCAGGATGTGGGAAGGACAGAGACGGAGAGCAATGAAAGAGATATCTTGATTGTGGGAGCCAATATGGGGGCTACCTTAAATCCTGGCACTACAGAAATTCCCAGCAATTCACAAGAATGACCCCAGCTAAAACCCTAAGCAATAATGGAGAGGTGCCTGAACTGACCTTCCCCTGTAATCAGATTGATGACTACCTTAACTGTCATCATAGAACCTTCATCCAGAAACTGATGGAAGCTAAGCACTGGGACAAGCTCCCAGAGGCCGGTGGAAGAGAGGAAGGAGTGATAATATGAGCAAAGGGTACGATGGAGGTACCCACCCAAACTAATGGGAGCTTACTGACTCCAGCAGAACAGCAGAAAACCAGCATAGGACCAAACTCGTCCCTCTGAATGTGGGTGACAGTTATGTGGTTTGGGCAATTTGTGGGGCCACTGGCAGTGGGACCAGGATTTATCCCTAAAGCTTTTTGGAGCTCATTCTTTTTGGAGAGATACCTTGCTCAGTCTAAATATAGAGAAGAGAGCCTTGGTCCTGCCTCAAAGTGATGTATCAGACTTTGTTGACTCCCCATGGGAAACTTTTCCCTCTCTGAGGAGTGGATGGGGAGTGGAGCGAGGTGAAAATGGAAGGAGCAGGAGGAGGGGAAGGAGTGAGAACTGGGAGGGGTATGTAAACTGAGAAAAGATCGTTTTAAAAAATAAATTAAAATAAAAAAGAGTTGCATTGCTACTGTTTTTAACACACACCTCGCCTGTTTATACAAAATCCTCCAGTCTGTCACCTCCACTGTCTCATCTCCCCCACCCTCTGCCTCCCATCCCAAGTTCCTTTCTTTGGAAGAGGAGCACCTGCTCAGTCTTTCCCAGGGCTTCTGTCTCAGTTGGTTTTCTTTCTCACGATGTGGTTTTGTCCTAGGTGTTGTTTCTTTGAGACATGTGTAGCCCAAGCTACTTCAAAATCATTTTGCAGTCAAGGAAGACCTTGAACTTCTGATCTTCCTCCTCCGTCTGAGTGCTGGGATTATAGGCATGTGCCACAATGCCGGGTGTATTTGGTACTGGGGAGGAAATCTAGGGCCTTGAGCATGGTAGGCAAGCAAGCACTCTACCCATTGGTCCGCATCCCAGCCCTATCCCTTATTTTTAACCAAATAGTTTTAAAAGTGGAAAAAATAAAATACAAAATAAGAAAAATAGAAGAGTCTACCTGCCTCTTCACTGCTCTTTGGAGTTACCTTTATATCCACAACTGTCCGTTCTCTATTACTCCAATATAAACTCCACAAAGCCTAACAGCACTCACCACAGAACTTCAGATTTTGTGTGCTGAGTAAATATTCTTAGGGACCCTATATTACCTCTGGGGAAGAAGATTTTCTATGAGACATTCTTAGAGACAGCACAACCTTATGGATAAGAGTGCTAGTTAACTGTTCTAGAATGAAGTTTGACATCAGGGTTATCTAACTATGAAAGAGGGGTGTGTGGGGAAAAAGAGGAAAAGAGAAGGGGTGAGGGGGAGGGCAGTCAAGGAGAGAGGGAGAGAGTCTAGTCCCTTATTAGGAACTTGGCAATTAGCACCTTTCTGAGTCTGCTTTTTCAGTGGCAACGTGGGTAACACACACACACACGTTCAAGGCTATCTAGAGAATTAAATAAAATTATACAAAAGGCTGTGGCACAGTGCCTTGTGTACACAAACAAGCTCAATAATTCGTGGTTATTTCTGGGCTTGGTGCCTAAAAAACTGAAGAGATGGGTGGATGAAAGGTGATCGAGGTCTTCGCAAACATCCACAAATTCTGGATCCACTGTCTTCTGTGCTAGGGAAACGCTGGCAACCGTTGCCTTTCCAATCAGCTGCTTAGAAAACCAATCAGGACCTGTGAAGCTCCAGGTAAGTCTCCGCGTCTTTCTCTGGGGTAAAGCATCTGCTGCTCTTAGTTCTGATCAGAGCCTCTACCTTCTACAAATTACCACCAAGTGTACATCACTCTTTGTTGGCAAATATTGGCTCCAAATTTCGCATTTGGCCGAGTGCTGTCCTAAGGCCCGCGGTTTATGCTTAGACCGCGCTTTCCAAGTTCAAAGAAGGTACTGACATACTGGCGGGTGTGGTCCACCTCCTAGCCTCAGCTTCCTTCACCAGAAAATGTGCCTCGGTCCCACGCGGGGCTCCAGAGGTGCGGGGTTGGGGTGGGATCGCGGGATGTTAGGTTTGCATCTGGGCGGAGGAATGGGGTGCCAAGAGGTGCTGGTACGCGAACCAGCTTGCCATCCCTGAATCTGGGCACCGCCATTCGGAACCTGGGGTCCCAAGCGAGTCAGGCGATCCTCCGGCAACAAACAAGCGCCTAGGTCTCCATCCACCGCTCCCCCCGCCCCCGGCGCGTCTGCTTGGAGGCCGCAGCGAGCCCCGCCCGCGGCTCGCACCCCTGACCCGGCCCCGCCCCCGGCGGCTGCGAGTAGCGGGCGGAGCGCGGAGAGGCGCGCTGGGCTTTGGATGCGCCGCCTCCCTTCGGCTCCGGGGGAGGGACGAGGGGCCGCGCGGGAGACGGAGAAAGCCCGAGCGAGCGACTCGCGGACCTCTGCATGCAACCGGTGGGAGGCCGGCCGGGCTGGCGCTGCGGCTCGGGCTGGAAGCGCGGACCGGCCGGCGGCGGCGGCGGAGGCTCTGAGCTGGCAGGCGGAGGGCTTTCTCCCGCGCCCGCCTGCCCGGCGCGGTCCGAGGATGCGGGGGGGCGATGCCCGGGGCCAGGGACGCGCTCTGTCACCAGGCGCTGCAGCTGCTGGCCGAGCTCTGTGCCCGAGGGGCCCTGGAGCACGACAGCTGCCAAGATTTCATCTACCACCTGCGGGACCGTGCTAGACCCCGGCTCCGAGACCCAGGTAAGCGCCGCCGCCCGGCGCGACCCGAGGGCCCTGGGATGAGGACTTGGGGCCGCGCCAGGGCCTGAGCCAGGAGAGCAACACAGACTGGAGGAGAGCAGGGGGTGATCATTGAGCTCAAGGAGCTCTCCAAAAGCAGCGCACCGTGGCCTGATGCTAGAACTGGACGGAGGCTGCTGAGCGGAGGCCGAGCCGGGTGGGCTGGGGCAGGCTTGTAGGTACCACGCCTGCCACCTGCGCTTGGCTCCTGGGGGCAGCTCCTTAGCTTAGAGCTGTGCCTACCACATTACCAGCTGGCTCCAGGAGCTAAGGGAGGCCGCGGAGGCCTCGGAGCTGGAAAAGGAATCGAAGAGCCCAGGTAACTCTCGGAAGTTGGGAGCCAGGCTGCAACTGATTCCCACCCAGAGCTGCATAGCCTGAGTGCCCAGTTCCTCTCCTGCTCTGGGGTGAGAAGAGAAAGACCAAACTGTGCATGGGGCAGGGCCCTGAAGCCACACGTCTAAGGTAGCTGGGCCTGAACCCTCTCGCTGCATATCGCAAGGTGAGCAGGCACAGAGAGGCCTTAGTTTCCAATTTGTCCTGCTGCAGGCATACTAGACTGGTGGGCTTGCTGGTGGTGTCCTGTGCAGTTGGCAGTTGTCCCAGTTAGAGTTGGCAGGATCCTAACTTTGAAAAGTTCATTTACTTTGGCATTTGACCAATTACGATTAGAATAAGGCGTTTTATTTGAGCAGTTTGCTTTTCCCCACTGTCCTGGGTCCCACTGTCTTCTCATTCATCACCGGTCACCAGAAGGTGCGTTCTTTTACCATGTTGCCCGAGCACCTTCTCAGCTGGAGGACTCAATTTCTCATACGTATTTTTTTTTCCCAGTGTAAGTGTTTTAAATTTTAAAAGGCATATTGTGGTTGGGTTGTTCAAAATGGGATGAGAGTGATCTGTGCCTTGATGGTCACGTGTGGAAACACTGCGATTCGCTGTTGCTGTGCAAACTATTAGGTGCAAGTATTTCTCAGTTTACGCCAGTTCGTTATATAAAATACATTTACCCAAAGGATACAGAAGTGCTTGACTCTCAAAGCAGTTGACTTAAACAGCCTACCTTTAATAAGATACTTTAAATGTGTGTGGTGAAGGCAGGTGTTAAAATGTTGTCACGTTTTTCTATAGTCAAAGGCTTTATTTCTCCTGCCTGTGGTTACATTAATAAGTTTCTCAAATGATCGCTAACGTTTTACTCCAAAGGGGAGAATGAAGTGGAGAAATACTGACTCCAGTGACTGGCTCCTAGGAGGCTTGGCTGTCCAGTCTGTGTGTGGCTCCTCAGTGGCTGAGACTGTGCCTCTCAGACCATAGACATGACTGGAAGTGCCTCACCTCACAAACAGGAGTGTGGGGTGTTGTGTGTGCACATATCAGGACCAAGCCCATTATTAACACACTTTTCCCAAAGCGCATGTGAGTGCTGAAATCTCTGTGTTCCTGCCCCTGTGTGGTAGGTTTTCTTGTTATCTCAGACAAGCTGCCATCTTTGCTTTACAAGAGAAGGGGAATGAAGCCCATCTCTGAATTGGGGTATAAATGCCTCATCTTTTTTGGCCAATTCTCTGCCTCTTTCCTTTACTGCAGGGGCTGCTTCCCATGTGTTCAGGTTCCCCCAGTTCCCACACTGGGTGGGCCTGGAGGAAGAATCCCAAGGAATACTCCTCTCAAGAGGAATTCTGGCTCCTTGGCTGGGAAATTGCTTTTCTGATAGACTGCCTTGCTGCTCCCTGACTTCCTGAAAGCAGTGTTCTGCTTAAACTAGGGCACATGGCTTAGAGGCAGCTCCTGCCCCTCTGGCTCCTTCCATCATGTACGGAAGTAGCCTGAGCATGGGACAGGAGAGGAGCCATGCAAGTGAAAGGTCGGAAGAAATACGGCTGAAGATGGCATTCAACATGCCACCCTCTCCTTCAAGGCACTTCTGCTCAGTCCAGATCTCCTTGTCTCCCTCCCTTCCTCACCTTGCTCACAGTAATTCCTACATACAGCACATGGATTTATGTCCATCCATCTGAAGCTATTTGTCCGAGCCAAGAGTGCCCTTAATCTCTGAGCTGTATAAACTGAGTGACTGGAGAGGCCACACTGCACGATGCTAAATGAACATTCCCCTACTGTTGGATAATGTGACCCAGAACATCCATGTACAGCTGCCCTGATGGTCCCCAGAGAGTCCTTTGTGTAACTGGGTGACTTTCCTGTTATGTGAAGGAATCCACTTGAATCCCATGTTCCTGCCTTCTCTGCCTGATACCTATCCGTGCTTCCCCATGGAAGCTGTTTTCTTAAGCTCCATCCAAGATTTCAGTTATAAAAGGAGAAAACAAGTAATTTTGTATCTAGGATGTTTTTTCCCTTTTACTGAGAAGGAGTAAGGCTGGGTCCTTACTTGAGTTAACAGGAAGAGGTTATGGAAAGGTTCTGAGGCAGGAGCATTGTGGCTATGATTCAGAGAACACTGACTTCAAGGGTGGCTGGAGGTGGAGCGTGGTCAAGGATTGGATGGGTCAGATCATGTAGGGTCTTGTAAGCTCTTAGAAGGACCTTGCTTTTTACTCTGAATAAGATATGAACATTAGAAGTTGTTAGAGAAGTAGCAGCCAGACTGCCACGCAGGGTGAAGACGCAAGGATGTGTCAGTGGTCTGTTTCAGAAATGCAGGAAGAGGTGCAAGCTCAGCATGGTCTTAATGGAGTCACTGAGATGTAACGGTTATGGACCACTTTGAAGGAACCACCACTAATACTTGTTGACGGGGGAATCGGGAGGATGAAAAGAGCTGAGGAGGAGTTGCAGGCCTTCTGACGGAGCAGCAGGTTTCAGGAAGAGGCTTGGAGTAGGGAGGGAAAGCAGGGAGGTTCTCTTTGGTGTCTAGCTTTTTGTGCATAACTGACTATGCCATGCGTCTTTAGTTAGCCAAGCTGTCCTGCAGCTGATGCTTTTCCTTTGAAGGGAATTGAAAACTCTCTGAGCTTCTCCTCATTCGGCTGTTGTTGTCACACTGGGGAATCGATCCCAGAGCCTCTTCTGCACCGCTGAGCTTCACCCCCAGCCTTCACTGATCTTGAATGTCTCATTCTCCATTCTCCATCTCTGACTGTTAGGAGGGAAGACATCGGAACTCTGTGCCCATTGTTTCTACAGCTAGAAAAGACAGGGTGCTGGGATGCACTTCCTAGTTTCAAACGTTATGATTCTCCTGTCTCTGCTCTGTAGGACCCTGATGGGACTTCAAGGATGCCTCATGTAGGTCAGTTCCCCAGGTCCTTCTAACAGTCTTCTGAGATGCTGCTGCTCAAAGCAGCTATCTTGTGCCAGGAGCATCTGGGTCCTTGTAAGACACCCCAGATCCCAGGCCTTCTCCACACCTGCTCAAGTTGCACCTTTGCTCTTGCAGGATCCCCAATTCGAGTTCAAGAAGGATGGTCAGGATGATTGGCCTGTATAGGGAAAGTGAAAGCAGAAACTTACACTAGTCCATGGCCATGCTCTTCGCCTCCAGAAAGAGTTAGGCTTAAGTCAAAGTAGCATGTTAATCAGTCATGTCACATTTACAGTTGTCCCTCAGAATCTGAAGACCATTCGTCCAGGGTTCCCACAGGGCTAAAATCTGAGGATGTTCAGCTGTTCATACAAAATGATGTAACGTTTGCAGGTGGCCTGTGCTCACTCTCCCATGAACTCTGAGTAACCTGTTGGTTTTGGTACCTAAGAATGTAAGTGGCATGTCAGTTGTTACTGTATTGTTTACAAACTAATGGAAAGAAAAAAATCTGTCCGTGGTCAATACGGGTACACACCTCTGAACATTTTTGATATACAGTCGTTTAAATCCATGGATGTGGAGACCTTTAACACAGAGAGCTGACCAAACTCAGAACTCAGAAGTGATTGTCAGTGGCGATTTCTTAACTACTTTTCTGACAGCCATCCTTAGCCCTGCTTTCTCTATTCTGAAAGTGTATAGTGGATTAAATCCCCCAAGTGTAGGTTAAATTGTGTGGATTAGAGACACTTTACTATTTTGGTTATGAATTCTTTATCCAATATCAGTTTTCCATTCCTGTTCCACTGTCATGTTCTGGAGGATTTTCTGCATATTTTCATCATCTGTACCAAAGAAAGGCCTAGAAAATGTTTTTGTATTAGCTCAGGTATGAAGCAGAGCTTCTATGTCATATTATCACTGACCCTTCCTTCCAGCCAAATACCCACCTCCATGTTCTATACTTTGGCTATGGATTAAAAACATTTAAGGGCTCTAACAGAAAGAAAAATAACAACAAAAACATAACAGTGACTGAGCTGTATGCTAGACCAGTTAAACCAAAGTCCCAGGCGTGGTGGTACCTCGGATGAGTATAATATATTCCTTTCATTTCTTGGTTGATTCTGACTTATGGTCAGGTAGAGGACAACTCTTGTGACATAGATAAAGTCCACCTAATGCTCCTCAGCTCACGTTTCCTTACTGCAAATTATGAAAACCGATTTTAAACCCAGGAGAATTGACTGTTGCCTTTGTATGGCTAGTACCCGTATCAGCTGATCTATAACTTGCTTTTGATAATATTTTGCCAAGCTTTTTCTTGAGAACTTTTAATAAATGTCACAAGACGTTATCATGCCCATCCACTTTTACGGGAAAAAAGTACATTAAAAACTGAATGTAGTAGCATATATCATGTATTTGCAATCCCAGTAGTTGGTAGCTAGAGAAGTGAGATCAAGAGTTCAAGGCCAGCCTCAGCTTTGTTATCAATTTGAGGCCAGCCTGGGCTACGTGAGATCCTGTCTCTGGGCTAGAGAATGAAGCACTTTCACTGATAAAATCTGGTATTGAATTATAGTGAAATCTCTTATCAGAAGATATGTGTGGAAAATATAATTAAATATAGTTTTAAGGGAAAATCTTTGTAACCATTGTGAATAAAAATTACCTTTAATTCAAACCTTCCAAACTAGTAAAAACAATCATTCTTAAAATACTGGTTTTTTTTTGGGGGGGGGATAGTTTTTGGTGTGATTATGCGCAGTGGGATTAATTTTTAAAGGTTAATGTTAATTGTAATGGGGAAATAACCTTCCAAGGAGTGAGTGGCATTGGATGTACAGTATGTGAAGGTCTCATTTGCATTTACTTCAGTGAATTTTAGGGTTTCGTCATAAATATTTTATTTAAACAAGTGTGTTTTCATCTCTGTGGGAGTCCGCTACATGGACCAGTGAGTGGTTTAGTCACGAGGTAATTATCAAGAGAGGAAAAACAAAAGCAGAGCCTGCTGCAGGCACCACAGGCAGGCCCCTGACCAGGTGCCCCTTTCAGAATAAACAATCAAAGGCACAGACTTTTTGATGTGGGCCAGGGTGTGGCAGAAGAATGAAAGAATGAAGCTGATCATGGAAGAACGTCCCCCAAATTTCCCTCCTCCCTCACTCCTTCTCTCTGTCTGTCTCTGTCTCTGTCTCTGTCTCTGTGTGTGTGTCTGTGTCTGTGTCTGTGTGTCTGTGTAACACAGGTGATATCCCTGGAAGGCATGCTGGCATTTCTGTATGGGCGTGGTGGGTTCCCATGTGCTTGGCTTAGAAGAAATATACTCTCATTTTTTCATCAAGAGACCAAGTTCAGAACTCAGGGTGCATTAAAAGGGACTAAGTCAGGAGGGCAATTACACTGCGAGAGGTTAAGCGTGGAGTGTGTATTGCTGCATTCTAAATGAAGTCACAACTTGTGCAGAAGTTTTCCCTGCGGGAATTGATCTTTCTGGGATCACTCACTGTGTATCATGATATTTTTCTTATATTTCATTTATTTATTTGTTTTGAGGGGGATCTTAATGTGTAACTGATCAGGACTGACTTTGAACTGATGCTCCTGCACCGCCTCCTAGGTGATAAGATTATAAGCAAGCACCATTGTGAATGTTTCTACATTTGTCTTTGTGTATTTCCTTAGTTGACTCTAGGAATATGGCTTCACAACCATGCAAGCACAGAGAACCAGACTTTGAAGGTGTCTTTAAAAGACTTTATGCAACCCAGTTCATAGATTTTATCACAATTTGTTGTGCATGGTATTGGAGATGGAATCAGGTCCTTATGCCTTGCAGACAAACTATTGGTAAACTGGGCTGTATCTCTATACAAAAGGATATTTATTTGTTTGTTTATGTGTATATATTCCAAGATTGTTGTAGGTATCTCGATTAGTGTTTCTTGTGCTTGGATGTCTGTGTGAGGGTGCCAGATTCCCTGGAACTACAGTGACAGAGAGTTGTGAGATGCCATGTAGGTGCTAGGAATTGAGCCTCTAGAATTCTAGGAATTCAGGTCCTCTAGAAGAGCAACCAGTGCTCCTAAGCGCTGAGGCATCTCTACAATCTCCCCTTCCCCTTTTTGAGAGAGGGTCCCACTGTGTAGTTTTGGCCAGGTAGCTCTGAGGCTGACTTCATACCTAGGATGATCCTCCTGCCTTAGCTTCCAAAGTGCTGATATTAAAGTATGTGTCACTATGCTTGCCTTACATCAAGTGTTGTGTATCAACATTAGTAGGACGGTACCTAAGGAACAACTTTTAAGAAAACATTTCTATGTTTATTATTGCTCGCTCTCTCTCTCTCTGTCTCTCTGTCTCTCTCTCTTTCTCTCTGTGTGTGTATATGTGTGTGTCTGTGCATACATGAGTTTATGTGCAGTGCACACATACAAGGACCCTTGGATGCTAGAAGAAAGTGTTGGACTCCCTGGAACTGGGGATACAGAGAGAGATGAGTCACCATGTAGGTGCTGGGTCTTTTGCAAGAGCAATAAGCATTAAATGCCAAGCCAGAATAAAGAAGAAAACAAAACAAACAAAAAGCCTACACCCAAAGAAAACGGTGTGGTAAAATGGACTGAACAAGAGCTTTAGAGTCAGAATCTTTTCCTGTACTTGATAGTTTAGTAACCTTGAACAAAATATTTCAACTTATTATTCATTGCCAAAATGGGAATGGTCTGTTAAGACAACTCCATGCTCAGAATAAATGCTCAGACTGTGGTTTCCCTGCCTGGTTTCCTTTCAGTGGTGGTCCATGGACACGCCTGATTTTTTTTTTTTTCTTTTTGAACTCTCTTGCAGGCAGTGTTTCTGTTCTACTTTTTTGTAAGCATAGCATCTTCTCATTTTCTTTCTTTCTTTTCTTTTCTTTTTTTTTTTTTTTGCTATAGGCCTCTGAGAAAGTTTCTTCACCTCTATATCCTTGTTTTCTCATTGATAAAATAGATTGCTAATGTTTTGGCTTTCATTAAAGGAGCCAAGTAAAGTTCTGAATGCCATTTCAATTTAAATTTGAGATAAACATGTAATATTGTATGGGGCATACTTAGATAAAGTAGTTAGCCGTTTTTTCTGAAATTCAATTTGAATTTGTCGTCCTATGTTTTCATTTGATTAGGTTGGCAAGCAAACTCAGTATATCGTAATTCATATCAAATACTTATATAATACATGCAGAGTAACCCTTAGCTATTGTTTCTATGATTATTGTCCAGTTATAATTCCATTGTTGTTGCGATTGCTATATATACATTCCAAAGAATGAATATAATTCTTTTGGACATCTTAGCTTCTAATTTTGCTGTCCCTCTTTTCCTTCTTCCTTTCTGTCTTCTTGTTGTGTGTTGTTAGTCTTTGTCTTTTGAGACAGAGTCTCACTGTGTAACCCAGGCTAACCTCAAATTCACTCTATCTCAGGCTAGCCTTGAACTCCTGCTAACCCTCCTGTCTCCCCTCCACAATGCTGGGTTAGGGATATGTGTCAGCATGCCCAGTGGTGCTTCTGTATTCTTTTCTAGTATGATAATAACTTCTATCTATACTCCTTTGCTTTCTTTTGAGGAGTTCTTGAAATGATAATGAGCTTAAATTGATTTCTAGTGAACCTGTGTCATTTAGTCCTGTTACATATCAGCCGTAGATTCATTCTGAATGGGAGACACAACATGAGCAGAAGCCTGCTGATTCAGTAGGCTTGAAGTGGCTACCTGGTGATTTTAATCTGTAGTTTGTTCTTGGTAGAACTGAGTGTTTGGACTATGTTAGACCTGGCTAAGCATGTTCTCCCAGATGAATTTTCTGTTTTTTCTTGACAATGTGCATTTGAGTGTTGTTGGCTTTTGTTTTGTTAGAGAATCTTAATACTTTTCTTACAAATTTGCATTTATTAAAATGTAAAGTTCAATCAAATTAGCTCATAGAGGGAACACTGTATATTGACTTAATTAACTCAGATTGTCTGACTGTAATCAATCCATTGTACTGTGCATCCATTTTTATCTTTGTATGTGTGTAGGCACATGTATGTATGATATATATGTGTGCATGTTTATGTATGTGAGTGCAGGCACACACGTGAAAGTCAGGATAACCTTGGTGTTTGTTCTTGCCTTCTACCTTGCTTGGGACATGGTCTCTTTTTGTTCAGTACTTTACATTTTACAGACACATACTACCACAGAAGGCTTTACATAGACTCTGGGGATTCGAACTCAGGTACTCATATGGCAAGTAACTTAATCCACTGAACTATCTCCTTGGCCACTTTTTTAAATTTCTTTTGGGACAGGATATCCTGCAGGCCCAGCTGGCCTTGAGCTTACTCTATTACTGAGAATGACCTTATGCTCCCTGCCTTCTTGCCACCATTATAACCCTCTTCCAGTGCTAAGTAGTGCTTGCACTTATATGAATATGAAAGGATTATGTAATTCATCTGTGACTTTACCCCATTTCACCCTTATGTCATGTGACCTTTATGTTAGCCACACTGATATGATCACTCTTTCCTGATGAAAATTAAGTTCAGAAACATTCATTGAGTGCCTCCTAAGTACCATGTACCAGGTTAGCCATGAGTAATTGAAAGGCACATTAGACAAGTTTACTGCCCCTATGGACCTGAGATAGAATAATAACTGCAATTAATAAACTCAAGGCAGGAAGGGAGCCATGCACTGAATACAGTGCAGGGAAAGGGAAGTAATCAGCCGGCGTGAGTGGGTCTTTAAAGACTTCCTAGAGCAGTCTATGTATGGTGGGGGATTTCTAGGAAATTTCAAATGCACAACACAGGAGAGAATAGATCCTCTGTAATAGTAAGTGCAGTGCATGTTGAGAAGGCTGAGAGGTGAGACTGTTGTCCTTAGTCCTGGTCTACCATGGAAGTCCTTGTGGGCCATTGTCAGAATCCAAAGAGGCCAGAGCTAGGTGGGCTTGGGCACTGAGAGGCAACCTGAAAATACTTGGACCTGCTGTGAGTCCAAAGGATCCATTCTCAGCAGAGTGAGGCAGGAAGTTTTCAGGCAGGGGGAATTCTGTAGTGTAGCTTTTCAAGTCCTCTCTCTCCTCTTGGGAGACATGTTCTGGTTGTCAGTTTCTTCTTCTCCAAGGTAAGGTTCTGACAGATAGGAAATCTTCTGCTAAATGATTCCAATTTTAGATTCCCAGTCATGTCCCTCTGAAATGCAAGTATAATTACCTCATATAGTTGTAAAACCTGCCTTTAGCAGGCTTTGACATCTGGTTCCAACATCTGGATTCCAGATATAATTTCCAGCGATGCCAACAGTGACATCTTGCTACCTTGCCTAGTTACTCAACAATGAAAAGGCTGCAAGTTCAGTTGCACTACAGTCACCCGGTCCATGGATGAGCACAGTCTGTTTTCTCTGTGTCAGCGGCACCCAGGAGGGGGTGAGCATGGACCCACAAATCCATGCTGTGGAGATGATTATTCTCCTCTACATGGGAACTACCTAGGAAGAGGCACTTTTGAAACAATTGAATTGGATACCTACAGGTAACAGGCTATCTCCTTTTCCTTTCTGCACTCCACCTCCACACAAACTTTGCTTTCGACACTCAAAGGACCCGCCTAGTTGCCGAACACATTTTAGGCGGCATACTTCATAGCAGTCAGACCCACTGAGGGGCTTTCTCCTAAAGACTGGCATGAAAAGATGGACTTCTGTTTTTGTTGTTTCGGGTTCACCTTGAGAGAGGCCCTTGCAGTGTAGCCCATCCAGGCCTGGAACACTGTATACCATGTTGGCCTTGAACTCATTTCTTGCCTCATCCACCTGAATGCAGGGATCACAGGAATGTGCTTCCATGCCCAGTTCAGATTCACCACCTAATTAGATTATTCTGGAATCAGGATGAAGGTTGAGTATAGAGGTTCTTAAGGGTTTTGTTCATTTGTTCATCTCATTGAGTTTCTTCTGTGTGTCAGGTGCTGCTGCAGGGGCAGTCACCTGTCACTGATGGGGAAATGGTTTGAAAAGTGCAGACTTAGGCAGTTTCATTGTTTTGTAAACACAGAGTAGATTCATATAAGTCTGATGGTATAGACTAGTCTGTTACCATGATCTCAGTGCAGTCAAGAGACAAGAGTTTTTCTCTTCATTTTAACAATATGATGCTACCATATATGTAGTCTGTTATTGACCAAAATGTCATGCATCCTTATGACCACATACAATGGAGAGATGTTTAGATATTGTACACAGATGCATGTAGTTATATATACAGTAAAAGCATGCAAACACAAAACAGCTTTCCCTTATGGGACGTGCATTATTTGTGGGAATTATTACATATAAATCAATTACAGGGTATGTTAGGTATTACTCTGTGCTAAGGAGAAATAAAAAAATGGAAAGAGTATAATTTGCGTATGAGTCAGGATCAGAGGGAGATGTGGGAATAAGATACATGCATCAAGCGAAAGAGCATTCAGGCAGGGGAATGACAGGTGCAAAGGTTCTGCTGCATGAGCATGCCTAGCATGTCCAGGTGTCAGCCAGGGGTCAGTGGGGTCATAGTGACATAGGCAAGGAGGAGGGCAGCAGTGAGTGAGGGCAGAAAGATCATGACAGAGTATCGGCTCTAGGAACCATTAGGGCTGAGTATGTAGCTCGGTTAATAGGCAGCTCACAGATCTCTGGGGATTCATAAACTACATAAAGTAGTGCATGCTTATGATCCTAGCACTGAGGAGATAGAAGCAGAAGGATCTGAAGTTCAAGGTCGTCCTCAGCTGTATAGCAAATTCAAGGCCTGCATGGGCTACATGAGACCCTTTCTGAAAAGAAGAACAGACATTGGAGAACTAGCTGCTGGAGAGAGACCTGAGAGACAGATGTATGTGTGTTAGACTGGAGAGCTCACAGCTCTTTGGTGATAGGGATAATCTGGTGTAGGAAGTAACAGTTCCTATGGCAGACAAAGATGAAGGGCTGCTGAGCTGACATCTTATGTTGACATATGGATGCACTTCCCAGGAGTCCACAGAAAAGGTCTAGATAGCAGAAACATATATAGGTGCCTAAGCAACATGGACAAATTTATAGTCGAGTGATTAGATGGGAGTACTGTATTAATCTGTTAATCCCTTCAAACAAAATTGCTCTGGGTGGGGAGGAAGACTGCAAACACCAAACATCTACGTTTTGTAGTTTTGGAGACTAGGAAATTCAATTAGGTCTTAGGTGTCAGTACCACCTGAGGCCCTGTTCCTCATAGATAACGCCTCTCTGTGTACTCACATGGTAGAGGGACCATATATTCTCTCAGGCCTTGATCGATCAATTGATTGTTTGAGACAGAATCTTATTTTTCATTTCATGTGTCTTAGGCTAGCCTTAGCCTTGCTATATAGGTAAAGATGACTTTGACTCTCAATCGTCCTGCCTCTTCTTTCTGAGTGTGGGAATTATGGGCACGTGTCACCATGCCCAGTTGGTCATGGCATTCTACAAAAGCAGCTCTAATCCTATCTGTGTGTGCTCTACCTTGGTTTTTATATTTGGCAGTAGTGGGAATTAAACCGTGGCCTTGTAATACTAGACAAGTACTCATCCACTGAACTACACCACCAGCCTTCCATCCTCATTTTCTAATCATCTCCTAAAAGTCTCCACTTCTTATTTTCTTATTATTCATTCATTTATTTAATTTTTGAGACAGGTTTTTTTCCCCCTATGTAACAGCCATGGCTGTCCTGGAACTCACTTTGCAGACCAGGCTGGCTTTGAATTCTCAAAGAATCACCTGGCTCTGCCTCCTGCTTGCTGGGATTAAAGGTGTGCGCCACCACTACCTGCCAAGTCCTCTTTACTTAATGTTGTCACTTGGTGATTAGGTTTCAATGTGTAAATTTTGGGGCAGGGCATGAATGAACATTCAGACCACAGCATTGACAAAGAGCAAATGAAGATAGGCCTCACATAACTCGTCAGAGATGAGGACCTGCCAACAAGAAACTGGGAAGGACCAGCAAGTGGGAGAGGAAGCAAGAAATGTGAGTGTGTGCCTAAACATGAAGAGAGACTTCTTGAGGCATGGATGTGATGCTATGCATGAAATACAGCTAGTAGGCCAAGCAAGGTAGCGACCAGGCTGACCATCACACTGAGTGATGGGGAGGCCCATTGGTAACCTGGAACTAAGTTATTCTGAAAAAAAAAAAAGCTGGAGAATGTCTAAGTAGCGTCTTGAAAAAAAAGAGAAAAATTAAACAAGAAACAAAGTTGTAACAGGAAAGGAGCGAAGACTGAAAAGATGACTTTTAATAGAAAGAGAACCACTTGTATGATGGGGGGAAGGAAGAATAGGCAGAAAGGAGTGACATGCTGGGTGCAGGGTGTGCTTCTCAGCAGTTCACCCTTTGTCAGCGAGCTAAGGCAGAATCCCTGGGCACAGCGGGTAGATGTGGGGAAGGGTTGCCGTCGTCATTGGTCTTGTGATTATTCTTCCCATTTCAGTGAATGGGGAGCAAAGCTTCTGAGACGGATTGACAGTCAATGTGGTGGGGGGACCGGAAGCAGGAGTGTGGTAATAATTACCTAGCAGAATGGGAGACTGAATGGATGCGATGACTGCTGACCAGTACTGAGGTCCTGCCTCAGGCTGGTGATCATGAGTTTCATCAAATGTGTCTGTATGTGTGTGTGTGTTGCTCTCCTACCACATTCATCTCTGTTTGTATAGACAAGGAAAAGATTTGTGTTCATTTTTCTTGCATCTTTATTATGTGTGAGTGTATGTGTGAACATTACATGTATGCCACAATATTTATGTGAGGTCAGAGGACAACTTTAATGAGTTGGTTCTCACCATCTACCATTTTGGGTCCTGGGGCTCAAACTTATAGGTCATCAGACTTGGCAGTAGGCTCCCTTACTCTAAGCCATCTGCTGCCCTGATATTTGTGCTTAAACAGGAATTATGAGTATGCATCAAAAATTAAAGAGTAGCAAAAATGTTGAGAATGCATAGCATGCAGTGATTTGACTGAAATTTATTATAATAAGGAGAGAAAGATGCACATAGAAGAGGAATAAGGGTGGGCTGGGAATGTAGCTCAATCAGTAGAATCCTTGCTTAGCATGTGTGAAGCCTTGGGTTTGATCTTCAGATCTGTGTAAGACCAGGCCTAGGGCACAAAGCCCATAATCTCAGTATCTCAGTAGAGACACGAGGATCAATTAAACGTTATTCCAAGCTGTATAGTGAGACACTGGGAAATGCTATGTTAAAACAATTAAAAGAGGGGAATTAAGGATGAGGAAGATTAAACAGTCCAAGGCTCTGTCAGGGGATGGCTATCGGGAATTCACTGAAGAGGGGGAGAGGGTGCAGTTCTTCAGGGTGATGGAAATGCTGGTCTGTTGGTGAGACCAGGATCCAAGGCATTTTCACCACGTAAGGTTCTGAAATAGGGCGGAGGACAAGATACTGAAGGAGAAAAGCTCAAAGAACTGCATCTAGGGTTTTGGAAGTATTATGACTATACAGATAAAGAATTAACCGGGAATTGTGATGACAGTGGTTTTATGGGGAGTGACAGCAAGTCAGCAAGTGAATTGTGTCAGGAATGGGGGAGCAGCCTAAACAACGATAAGCCATGGGGAGAAGGATGGGCAGTTGGGGAGCAGTGGTGTGGTTGGTTAGTCATACAGTGGGAGAGCTAAAGCTGGAGGATTTTAGAGGAAACAACAGCAAGTTATTTATCAGGCAGAAATGTTGACGGGATATTTTAAGGCGGTAGACAGATAACTTAGAGAGTATTTAAGAGGCAGAATAGTCCGTGCATGACATAAAATAGAGGGTTTCTGATTTCCGAGTGTCTGGTGGCTGTACCTAGGAAGGTGATCCCATGATGTATAGGGCTTACTATAGGAAGTTGGGACTGTTCTGTGTGAAAGAAAAATGAGGATAATTTTAAGTACATCAAGTTCAAGAGTGCATATGGTGCTTGCTGCAGGTGCCCAGGGCTATGGGGAGAAGTTAGAAGAGCATCAAAGTCTAAAGTCCTTTACCATACAGAAATTCTATGGAGTAGGTCTCTTTAGGGCTGGGGCATCAGAATCAACCCAGGAATCTTCAAAGATACAGATTCCCTGCCCTGGTTGACTGAGTCGCAGTCCTCAGGTTGACCCCAAATTACCTGTGCTCCTGAGACTGATGAACTGTCAGGGCTGCAAAGGTTAGTGGCCTTCACGGGTTGAAATGACTTTTGCAACCCAACTATAAAATAAGAATATGCTCAAATCACCTGTGTAAAACTTTTATAAAAATTAGGCAAAGAAATACAGACATCCCAATGCATTTATTACATAAAATTGGTAATTTGTAAAACTACGCTGGGAATTAATACACTTAGATTATGCAGTACATCCCCACTGGCAACATAAATGGTAAATTTTGAAGAAAATTTGGCTTTAGGACGGAGCTGTAATATCCCAGCAATAGGGAAAACGTTGGCCTTCTTTATTACTAAGCATGTAACATGATTAACATCTGTGCATAACTTAGTATAACCATACAGTAGATATGGTTGCAAAAACTCTGGGCTAGAGGAGAAAATGGTTCCTTGAATCTCATCAGCTAGAAATCATCTTGGAATACTGTAGCTACAAATATTCTCAGTGCTGCTGGTTCCCCTGGACTGGGTTTTCTCTACCTAACTGTTCCCAAAGCCACTTATAAAATAACCACTCTGAGGCTTAATAGTAATTGCATACTCTTTGGCCTATTAGCTAAGGCTTTTTTTTTTTTAAACTAACTCTTACATCTTAAATGAACCTGTTTCTATTATTTTATATTCTACCATGAGGCTTATGGTTTGTTACCTCACTTCTTGCTACTTGGTTGGCTGCATGATAACTGTCTGACTCCGCCTCCTTTCTCCCTGCATTCAGTTTAGTTTTCCCACCTAGCTATATTCTGCCCTGCCAGAGGCCAAAGCAGCTTCTTTATTAACCAATGGTAATAAAACAAATTCACAGCATAGAGAGGGGAACCTCACATCAGAATACCTTTTCTCCTTGCCAGAAATATTCCTGGAACAGAGAACAGATTTGACTGGATTGAGAAAGCCATTTTTAATATTTTATTCAGGAGATAAAGTGATTCAGGGAATCACAGGCTAAACGTACTTTCAATTTTATTTTTTTCAAATACTACGGATGTCAGCTGCCAGCATAGCTGAACTCACTCTGAAGGCTCCCCCGATATTTCCCAGGGAGTGAGGAAAACAAGCTGCCAGCCCTTCTTCAGTCTCCTCCTCTTGAACCATTGCTTTGGATCTTGTGTTACTGCAATATCTGGGATTTATATGTCATTTTTAGTCTAGGGATTTAAGTCTTTTTTGTGTATTGATTTAATTTTGAGGTAGCTAAGATTCATCACACCGTATTATCTGTTTCAGAGAGTCTCCAAAAAGAACCAAAATATCCCTCAAAATGTTTCTTTCCATGTGTTCTTGGTAAAAGCACCCATTGATTCTAACTGGCACTGCTTTGCAGACATTTATATGTGGATTATTAGAGCCTTCTCTTGGGGGGAATCCAATTCCCACAGGTTCAGTTTGAGAGGATCCACTCTGCAATCTGATGACGATTAAAGTCACAATTCTCTTCCATTATATTGGATTTTAAAATATCTTTTAATTTTTATAGATTTGTGCTTCGGTAACCCAATCATAGCTGTCTGCCCAGTGGTTCAGTCTATGGGAAGTTAAACTGGGGACACCATTGTGCATAGACAGTGATGTTCAGCAGGCTGGATCCACAGAGGTTCCAGGAAGGGAGTGGCAAGCGCTGACCATCATAATGCCAGTGAAAGCATGGGGAGTTGTTACTGAGAACTTGTGTCTGACTTGTGTTCAGAAGTTTCACTAAATATGTTGAATTAATAAGTCAAAAATACTTATCCATGGATTTTCTATTGTCTTTATCTTTTCTTTTGACAAAGCTTCATGCTAATCAAATTATCACTCCTATAAAAAACTATGTACAAAGTAAATCATCATATAGAACTTATTTATATTCATAATATGAAAAACAATGGGAACTTAGGAACCATAAAATTTTAATTAGTGGAGAAACAATTAAATGTGTAAAACTGAGTTTACTAAGACTTTACAACCTAAGAAAATCAGAATTGGGGACCTACTGTAGTAACATGTCAAATAGACAAATAATTAGGGAGTAGAATTAACAGTTAAAAACCTGATGCACTTTTGGAAGTGTCTACCCACTAAGAGAAAAGTAATGCTCAGGATCATTTTAGAAACTGATAAGTACATGACCAGATCTTATAAAGGAAACACAACCTTCGGCGGGGTAAATGTGTATGCACAGTTGAACATGCTGGCCGATGCCTGGAATCCCAGTAGTTGTAAGGCTAAGTCAAGAGGACCGTGATGAGTTCAAAGCCAGCCTGGGCTACACAGGAAAACTGTGCCTCACCAAAATCATTCACTAGGGCATATGTTCGACACCACACACTTCATTCCTTCTAAGTACGCAGTTTAAGGTCTTTCCCATAAATCACAGCTGTTCTGTTTGAGCATCACCATAAATCAGTTCTAGAAAGTCCCCATCACCCCAGAAAGGTTCCTCATGTATGTGTGCTGCTAATTCCCACCTCAGGAGGTCACTAGGCAACCTATCATCTCTAAACTTATTTCTTCTGGATGTTATAGATAAATGCTGTCTTGTTACACAAGAGATTGCTGTGGCAGGGTTCTTTGAGCATAATTTTGATGTCCAACGATGTTCTCTGTATCATTAGTTCTTTTTACTGCGGGTAGTATTTCGTTATATAACTGGACTGTGTTTTATTTATCTGTTTACCACTTTGGGGCATTTTTTCCATTTTGGTGGTATTTAGAAAATTCAAGTACAAGGGAATTTTACTAAATTTATTGATGCTTTACAAGTTTCCCAAACAATGTGTGTATGTGTATTTGTGTGTGTGTGTAAGCATGCATTGGGGTATGTGCCCACATGTGTAGGCCAGAGACCAATATTAGATATATTCATCTATTGTTCTCCACTCTGTTTTAAGACAAGGTCTCTCACTAAATCTATAGCCAGCAAGTCCCAAGTATCCTCCTTGTCTTAGTTACTTTCTATTGTCATGACCAAGGAAACTTATGAAAGAAAGAATGTTATGTGGCCTTACAGTTATAAAGAGTGAGTCTGTGATCATCAGGACAGAGAGTGTGAGGCAGGCAGACATGGTGCTAGAGCTTATATGTGGTCCACAAACATAAGACTGGAGAGCTAACTGGAAATGGTGTTGGATTTTGAAGCCTTAAAGCCCAGTGACATACCTCCTCCAACAAGGCCACACCTTCTACTCCCTCCCAAGCTGTTCTAACCTTTGGGGACCAAATATTCAAACATGAGTCTATGAAGCCCGTTCTCATTCAAACTACCACACCCTTTCCCCACCTTCCTCACATTGTTAATAGGTGTGTGCCATTATTTAAGCCTGGCTTTTCCCATGGTATTTGGAATATACTTGGTTCATCATGTTTGCATGGACAGCAACTTAACGACTGAAACTTCTTCCTGCTTCCCTAGGTACAAGTTTTTATATAGATATAGTTTTTTTTTTTCATTTCTCTTAGCTGTGTGCCTAGAAATAGGATTTCTGGGTTGTACTGTAAATCTGCAGTTAACATCTTGATGAACTGCCAAACTGTTCTCCACGATGACGGCAGTATTTTATATTCCAACCAATAGTGTACAAGGATTCTCATTTCAAAAAAGCCTTGTCAACATTTGTCATTATCTGTCTTTTTATTACAGTCATTGCAGTGGGTGTGAAAAGCTATTTTACTATAGCTAAGATTTGGAGAAACAAATACTGTCTTCTCAGGAGGTAAGAAGAAAGAAGTGCTACTCCTGATAAAACCTTCGGAAGCGGAGGCAGTGCCTCATGTAAGAGGGATGCTGCTGAGAGCAGCAGTCATGACAATAGCAACGATGTGTTCTAGGACTGTGTCATGACAATAGCAACGATGCGTTCTAGGACTGTGTTATAACAATAGCATTGATGCGTTCTAGGACTGTGTTACGACAATAGTAATGATGCATTCTAGGACTGTGTTATAACAATAGCAACGATGCGTTCTAGGACTGTATTATAACAATAGCATTGATGCGTTCTAGGACTGTGTCATGACAATAGCAATAATGCATTCTAGAACTGTGTTATAACAATAGCAACGATGCGTTCTAGGACTGTGTTATAACAATAGCATTGATGCATTCTAGGACTGTGTTACAACAATAGTAATGATGCATTCTAGGACTGTGTTATAACAATAGCATTGATGCGTTCTAGGACTGTGTTATAACAATAGCATTGATGCGTTCTAGGACTGTGTTACGACAATAGAAATGATGCGTTCTAGGACTGTGTTATGACAATAGCATTGATGCGTTCTAGGATGGTGTTAACCCTTTTACATAACTACTGATACAGCAGCCTTGAGGTAGGGTCTACTGATAAGCATGGTTATGGACTACCATGTGGATGCTAGGAACTGAACTGGTATCCTCTATGGAGCAACAAACGCTCTTAACTGCTGAGCCCATAGCCTGCTCTTTTGGAAAAATCTTTCTGAATGTCCCACTCAGCCCCCTGCTTTCATGCCATTGATCAGATTCAGTCATGTGGTCCTGCCAACCTACGGAAAAATGAAGAGATGAAGTCTTTTGGCTTGAGAGGTATCATTTCACATACAATGTTTGTTCTTCTAGAAAACTGGAGAAATAGATTAGGTAGCAACTACCCGTCTCTGTCATATTTAAGGCATATAATACCTTTGCATGACCTCAGAACTAACAACTGCAAAACACAAAGTTGAAAGATTCAGACAACTATAGCAATAGAAACATTTTTACAGAAGATGCTATAAACAGAATGAAGTATACCAAATAGGGGATGTTAATAGCAATAAATGATAGGGAATTCACATCCTTAAGTGTACAGAAATACACTTACTAATAAGAAACATGACTGTGTCTTTTAGAAAGAAAACACTGCAATTTTGATTCCTCTTTACAGGACTGAATAGACAGTTCTTAGTCTTATGTGTGCTCTTTTGGTTATGAGTGTTTTAGTTATAATTCTCTGCCCTCAAGGGCACGTTCTATCCTCCTCTGTTAAATGCTTGCCTGTGTTACTAAACACACATATAGGGGCTGTTTGATTTAGGACAGACTCAGCAAGGTTACTGGAATGATCTATTAACTGCCATGGTGAGAATCGTCTGCTTTGAGATAAGAAGATCAAATCAGTGGCCATTCTCAGCGCAGTGCTTTATCAGGAGTGAATGAAAGGGAAGCCATTAGTGGCCATTTCCCACATACTAATTACTCAGCTTCAAATCCTAGAAAACTGTTTGCACATTCTTGGTAATTATTATAGATTGGAATTTTTTAATAGGGTTCGAGAGTTGGGAACATTGGGAGGGCACTATTTCAGGCCAGGTTATTTAGACAATAATAATTCCCCACAGTTTTCTGATAACATCTTCTGATTTAACAAGCAATGTGGAGCCAAGTGATTCTGGCTATTTGGTATCCTTGGCAACCTCTGTTAGATGGTAAATTGAATCAGTTAAAATTAATTTCTTATGAAAAATCTGCCTTCACCAAAAGGGTACTAACTTTGATGCTTACATGCCCAAGAAGTACATATGCATGCCCACGTATGTGTGGTGCCATCGGGTATGATAGCATAGATGAACTTTTCAAAGCCTCAGAACAAAGGCCTAGCACAGAGTGGGGGAGATCGAGGGAAGGTTACAAAGGGCTCTGCCTCTAAGTATTTTTGCTTCTGTTTGGAGTGGTAAGACTTACATAAATGCAGGAACCTGAGGCATGATAGCCTCTGTGTGAGTGTTAACCGTCATGACAAAGCTATTTTAATGTTACAAAAGTTTGCAAAGGACCAGAGAACACATTTTCCCATATGTATAATGGAAAAAAAGGGGGGAAGAAACAAAGCAGCCTTTAAGTGTTAGGAAGTATCTGGCAAACTGTTTGAAGGAACCTGAGTAAGTTTAAGGTCAGCAGAGACAGACTGAGAAGTTAGACTATGTCAGCCTTGTGCTGATAGACAAAACTCAGAAAGCTATGTAAGGGTCTTGGGGACCATGTTAGAATTACTCACTTTAAGGTAGTAATAGTCTATTTTCTAAGCAAACCCATAGGGCATGGGCTGGAATAGAAGAAAGGTATAAAGACAGTCTGAGGCTTATTACTTAGCCAGGCTACTGGGTTGTTCACAGTGCAGGGCCAGGGCTGGGCTGAGGGAGTCACAGAAATTGTATTGAGTTTCCGAAATACAGATCGGAAGGGTGTAGGACTTAGAGATTTGAGTCTAAAATGAAAGAACTCTTTCAAGTATTATTTTGAAATTATAGTAATAATAATAATCGCATTCCTTTGTTGCTGGCAGCATTTTCCTTTAAACACACGATTCTGTTGCTTCTACACTCCCGCGTGTTTCTATGTGTATAGCGGTCATGGCTCCACTACATCCTCCAGGAGAGGTACAAGAACAGAGGCGAGGTGGGAGAGGGAGCCCAGTGTGCATGTTCTGTGAAGGGGTTAGAGCAAGACAGGGTGTGTTTAGCCTACAGTGCCCAGGAGTGGCTTACAGGAACTTAGAAGCTGGCGTCTTTCCAAGAAACAGAAGTGCCATTCTAAGTGAATCTCAGAGCTGATGGCGGTGCAGGGAGTGTGAGAGAGAATGGGGTTCTGGAGGAAATAGTCAGGTCTTATCCTGAGTAGACTCGATTGCTGAGATTACAGGGCCTTCACATCACCTAATTTCAGAAATAACCATGATTTTTCCCTCTTGTTGAATCTATCTAAAATCTCTCGGAGTCTATTTTTATTGCTGCCCTTTTAGATAAAGTCCTCTGATATGTTTATTGCCTGCTGTGCTATGTAAAACTGCTTTGATTCGCCCAAGCTTTATTTCTCTTTTGCTTGCCGTGAAGTGCTTCATTCCGATATTTCAGGATGCGTTGTTCAGACCGTATGGATAAGAAACAGCTTTTTCCTCAAAGGAGATAAGAGGTGGTTTATTCTGGAGCCAAATATGAGCGACTGCGGCCCAAGAACACAGAATCAGGTTATCCCAGATTCCATTTTCCGACATGGAGAAAGTTTCATGAAGTTTTTATAGAAACAGAACAAAAGAGTCATAGGTCAAGGCACTTTTATATTGGTGGGAACATCAGGTAGGTGCTTATATCAAAGTGGGGGAGTCTCTGCTATGGGCCTCAGATGCTATCTGACAGCAGTCTTTGCCTTTGGGCTTGTGATAGCTGGGGATCTGTTCCTGCGTTTTAAGATCAACACAGTAGTCACAAAGGTGTTAGGTCGCATATACACAAGTAGGCAGCACCTGACTATTAAGGTGTTGAAGATGACACAGGATAATTTGTCTCTGAACATACGACATCCAAACATGTCTACATCACTGATGTTCTAATCTGTCAATTAACTTTTGTAACCATAGAGTCTCTCTAGAAATTTTCATTCACAAAACCATGTTTCAGTTGTTCACCCCTGCCATGATTGCTTAGTTTTTGCTCAGATCTCTTCTAGTTCATCTTTTTATATTATCAGTGTGCTTGGTTGTTTTCTCTCTGTTTACTTTCTCTCCGTTACTTGTTATGTTTTCTCTTCCTTTATCCCGCTTGATGCATGAAACTAAACATGACCTTGGATTTCTGGGGCTCGTGCTTTCTGAATGGATGGTGGAATGAGTTTTCCCTTGCAGGATGCAGCACCCCAGGAAAGCCACCTGCATAAGAGACTTAGCCATAGGTTCCCAGCCCCCTCTCCATGGAAAAGCTCCTCACAATCATGCTGTATCGTGACACAACATCTCCTATTACACGGGATCCCCCATACACATCTGGGCATAGTTTGCTGAAAATTCTTACAAATCTGTCTGAGTAAGAAATTTGCCACTCTGGCTTGCTCTAGCAGCGTCATTGGTTGGAACGGGTTTCCAGGAGCCAGTGCTGTTCATGATAAGCAGGCACAGTGACCATGCCCTCTGCCCCAGTTATATGCACTTTGTCAGAAAGTGGGGCTTATGTTCACCCTCCCTGACTAGCCAGCTCTGATCTTCATGTGGATATTCTCCCTGCTTTCACAGCGATCGTAAGGCCCCTTTCTCTGACTGAGCACCCCCCCCATGATGTCACACCACTATAGTACAGTTCCCACCCCCACAGCTCCTGAGGCTGCACCAGCTACAGTTACCAGTGACCTGCTAATTGCTCACCCCGGAAGGCACATTTCAGTTATCAAGACTCGCTGCCTTTAAAATGGTGAACGCTGCCTCCTGGCCTCAAAAACTATGTAATGGTGAAACCCGTGCTTCCTTTCTTCTCTCATTGGTGTCTTATCTTCCACTTGCTCCGTAAATGTTGGCATTTTGCCCCTTGTAAGCTTGACCCACTGTCTTCTCATGTTGATATATCTACCAAGTTCTCATCTCCCATCTCAAGACTTGGGAGAGTCTCATATGATGGTAATTCCAAATCATTATTCCAGCCTGGGTTCTACTGAGGCTCAAATCTCCACTAGAACAGAGTGACTTGCAATTCAACGTGATCTCATTCCTCACAGGTCCCATGTTTTTTATTAGCCTCATTGCTCAGTGAGTAACTTTTTAGGAAAATCTTATGGGCCTTTTCCTTTCCAGACTTTCTTTTTTTCAAAGAACATTATCAGCATTTTACCTAACAGTCTTTGATTGTTTAGTGTGTGAATTCCCCCACTAGTATATAAACTGCATTTGTCCCCTTCAATGTCCTCAGAACACCCAGACCAACTTGTGATACTCGAATACTAGGAAAATGGCTAAGGCGTTCCTCCGGTTCTGCTTTTTTCTCATCTCAATGAGTGACCCCCAGTCACTCACATCATAAAGAGGGAGTCATTTCAGAGACATTGTTGCCACTGCCACCACAACCATCCATCCATCACCACCTATGTCCAGTGGCTTAACCTTGTAATTTTTTATATCTGCCTTCCATCTCCACTGTTATAACTGTCACCCAATTTCACACCATCAGACCATCCCCTAGCTATGGAACCTCCTACCTGCTCCCTGCATCTGTTTTTTACTGTCAAAATCTATCTCCATGGAGGCAAGAGTAGACTGTCTGAACAGCAGATATGACTCACTGCTTTTCTTTAGAAAACTCTTCAGTGGCTCCAGTCAACAGCTGGACCAAGACCTAGGGGCTCTGTGTGATGCACATTAGGCTGACCGGCTTGCATTATGTGTCGCCTGTCATTTTATGCTGCTTTGGCTGCTGGTTTTTTAACCCTTAAACTGCCCCTAAGCCCAGGCTGATTCTCCTGGCCCACCTTCTCTCCTTTCTCATTCATTTTTCCCCATCACTCCTTAGTCCTCAGCTTCAGAGGCCCAGGAATTCTCTGTTCACTTGTTCTTTCCCTATCCTCGGATCAGCTCTTCTCGCTGGGCGTGTATCTGCTTCCTTCTTTAGCCTGGGGATTTGCTGAAGGAATGTGATGCATGTTTTCATCTTTTTACTCCCTCATTTATTCAGTGCTCAAAGCATCATAGATGCTTGATAAATATGAAAATAGATGGACGAGGATTGGATGGTCTGAGTACATATTTGGTTTTGGCTGAATTCTGGTCATTGTCGCCATGTTATATCACATATTACATTTTCTAAACCTGAAAGGTGTGAGAGACTTGCAAAATGAGACTTTCTTAAATGTTGTATGGTAAACAATATTGTGTTTACATTTGTCAGAACGTGTCCCTGCCTTACCTTCCTCATCAGAAGTCAGTAATAACTACAGGAATAATGAGTGAGGGCAGGATAAGGCGAGACTGTTGAAAGATTGTCCCTGTCATTATAAATCTGAAGGCTTTTCTCAAAGGGAATTTTTGGTACTGAAGTAGCTTTGCTGTTATAAGTCTATGTACTGTATTGGGATCTGGGAAGTACAGTTTATCAGACAGCTCCTTAAGCATCCTGTATGTTTAGTTGAAAGTTGATGCCTCTTCTCTCAGACTGCATGCTAGATTTGAGTTTTCAATGTTGAAAACCATGTGTTTGTTGCAAAACTTTATTACAGACTCACTGGAAATCATGGTTAGAGTATTTTCAGTTGAACAATTCTGTCACGGTGGTGTGTAAATGCACTATGTAAGGCAGTGTGCCAAGGATGCTGGAGGTGTGTTTAAATCCAGGAATGTGGCACAATACTTAGAATGTGGCAAAGGCGAGCAGGTTCTGAACTGAAGTAAGGGCTGAGCTTTTGCATCTGCACCGTGGTTTTAAAACTCTTGTTTCACTCAGTCCTGGGTTTCTGCAAGATTGTTTTGGGGACACTTAAGTGCATAAAGAACAGAGGTTGAGCTTTCCCCTGCTGCCCCCACAGCAACACCAGTATGCATGCGATTCATAGATGGTGGGTGTTTTTGTTTTCCCTTTTGGAGACAGGGTTTGTGAGCCCCTCTGCATCCCAGAAAGGAACTTGATATATAGCTGACAGTGACCACCCATCTGCCAAGCACTGAGATCACAAGCATGGTTTATGAAGTGCTGGGGATCGAACCTGGGGCTTTGTGTATGGTAAGCAACCACTGTACCAACTGAACTATATACCTCCAACTCCTAGAAAGGGACTCTTTATCATATTTCAATATTTGTTTTCCTGATTTGGCTGGCTGGATGTAGCTCAGTTTATGTCCTGTAATATAGATGACTTAAATGAAGGTATAGTTTTCTTATTTAAATTTTTTGACAGTTACCAAGTAAATAAAAGCTACTCTTTGTGCAATTAGATTCCAAATAACTTAAGAATGAAAATAATTTTTAAGATTTTAATATTCTTCAATTCTTTTCCTTTAAGTGGGTTTGGAGAGACCTCACTATCTTGGCTACTCCTATCTACCAGTAAGCACAGCTTAAAATGCTTTAAGGCACACAAACGAAAGGGCCTGCCTAACATACATCTAGAAACTTTCAGAAAGCATATGGTGTGGAAATACCTTCAGGAATTCCAGTTGCTAGAATGAAATGGATTTTGGAAACATCCAGAGAATATTCAGAAATGTTATTTTACTTTATGTTTAAACTGAAGAAGAAGATATCTCCTTCCCCTCCTTCCCTAGGGAGAGAGAATAATGGTGACAGATGCTAGAAGACGTCCGATAGAGGCGGCTCCCCCAGCAGATAGAGTTGGGCACAGAGCCCAGTCCTGACAGGGGAGGATACTTGGAATCTAGAAATGGAAGGTTGTCAGCTCAGTGTCCATCCCTGGCAAAGTCTTCAGCCAACTTAGCAGATGGTTCGTGAGCATTTGGAAAAGGTGTTTGAGATCCAAACCGAGTCATAGGGAACCTCCCGGGCTCCTTTTCTGGTTCTGCCCCCTTTGCTAGGTAGAAAAGCTAGAGAGACAGGAAGTTATCTCCTAGGGCTAGATTGATGGGACCAGAATTTGCTTAGGAGACAGTGGGGAGCTTTGGTAACAACCATGTTTATGTTGCCTGTGTCATAACACTGCCTTTCTCACTGTGAGTATCAGGCCACCCGCTGCCTTCAGGATACTGGGGGCTGTTTATTTAGAATGTAGATTCCTAAGCCTCATTAAGTATCAGTTCTCTGGAGGCTTAGCTCAGGAATCTACTTTGAGCAAACTTTTGAGGCAAGCATCAAACACACATAGATTTTGTAACTTTTTCTTCAAAAATGACATTATTTGCCATGAAGAAAGTTACCCAGGCCGGGCGGTGGTGGCGCACGCCTTTAATCCCAGCACTCGGGAGGCAGAGGCAGGTGGATCTCTGTGAGTTCGAGACCAGCCTGGTCTACAAGAGCTAGTTCCAGGACAGGCTCCAAAACCACAGAGAAACCCTGTCTTCAAAACAAAAAACAAAAACAACAACAAAAAAAAAACAAACAAAAAAAAAAAAAGAAAGAAAGTTACCCAGAAAGAGAAGTGTGGGGATCCCTTAGTCATCTCGTAACATATCAAGGTGTTTTTATTTATTGTTTTTGCATATGATTGTGACTCCAAGCCGGGCGGTGGTGGCGCACGCCTTTAATCCCAGCACTCAGGAGGCAGAGGCAGGCAGATCTCTGTGAGTTCGAGGCCGGCCTGGTCTAGAAGAGCTAGTTCCAGGACAGGAACCAAAATGCTACGGAGAAACCCTGTCTCGAAAAATCCAAAAAAAAAAAAAAAAAAAAAAAAAAAGATTGTGACTCCAAGATTTCTGATCCTCCTCTACATCTAACTAACTGCCCAGGGTCATCCCCAGTCCTGCTGCCATCTGGTGACAGCCACTGATGCTGCACAAGCCAGGCCACTGAGGCAAGTCTTGTGAGTTCTGAAATGGACTTTTCATTAGACTTAAAGAACAGCAGGTACATGAGAAGAAGCATGGTTTCATATGATTCTGCAGGAAAGTCAGATTCTCCACTTACTGGATTGGGAAGGGTGACATACTAGTACTATGTAGCAACTAGCTCTCCAGAATAAAATATGTCCATATAAACATACCCCTAAATTCATAGTAAGTATCTCCCATATAAAGAATATGCAAGACAGGTTATAATAAAACGCATTCCATTTTATCAATTATATTACAACTGATTCACACAGAAGGCTTCCTTTCCTGAAACTAGCTTTGTAGACAAGACTGGCCCTGAACTCACAAAGATCGGCCTGCCTCTGCCTCCTGAGTGCTGGGGTTAAAGGCTTGTGCCACCTGGCTGCTTTCTTTTATTTTTAATTATACTCCTGTTTCAATAGCAACATTTGATATCAACTGACAAAGGAGTGTAGGTCCACCATATATACTGGTTGATAGCTTCATTTATGTTAAGACCAAAGTGAAACTCTGGCACCACATGTCAAAACCTCTCTTGTTGGCCATTAATGTAAGCAACTTGTTTGTTGAAACAGAGAATTTCTTTAATCCTAGAAGACAATATCCTCAATTTTCTGTGCAATTCCCAGTGTGATGTCTACAAGTGTGGCACAGTTTTTATCTGTGACATTGTAATCCCTGTCAGTTTCACGGGTTATCAACAGAACAATAAATCAAATGGCAATTTCATTGGTACCGATGCTTCTGTCGTGGCCCATTTCAAGCTACTAGAACGATATCACTGGAGATGAGTTAGGAAGGCATGCCTGATTACATGTCAGTATCTAGTATTTCCACAACACAGACAGCATAGGCACTCTGAATAGGTGATAGAAATATGTAGTAAGAATTACTTGGAAATGATCATTCTGGGGTATTTATTGCCTTTCTTTCCAATATCATTTATTTAATTAGAAGCTTATGTAACTTCATCTTTAGCAATACCTGTGTTTAATAACCAACTTTTAAAATTACTGAATATTTGATAACTGACTCTTAAGAATTTCTGTGAGCTGGCTATAGCACATCAACTGAATAGTAGTACATTTTCTGAGCACACACATATGTGGCAGAGTTATGTCCTTGCTATTGTGCAAGAAGAGAAATAAGTACTCCAGTGCATTTTCATATCTGCACAAGAAGGCAGCTGTTCAGTAACTAACACATGTGCCCCTCTCCTGGGCACGAGAGTCAGGAGGGATTCCTAAACAGATAAAGTCAGATTCAATAGAGAATCCTCTGCCTTGTCCGGGAAACTAGGATTTAAACAATTGCTCAGCTCTGTGTTTTGTGTCAGTGGATATGTTGACGTGGACAGGTGCCGCACTGGTGGGGCTTCCTACGGACTTTAGCCAGCTAGTTTCTGATGCCTTTCCACTCTCCACAAGCTCTTCTGAATACAACAATGCTGTGATATTGTTGGTTTTTACTTCCCCTTCTATACCTGTCCTGTGAAAGGACATTCAGCTTCCAGTTAAAATTTGATGGCATCGTGGGTGCTGTGACCACAAATTCAGCCTTCTAGAACTCTTTGTGAAATCTCTCTACAGAAGTAACGTAATTTTCAAGAGTTAAAATTTGAAGCTCTCTGCCACAGGCAAAAATAGTAGGATATAAGCCGCAGTCTTTCTGAAAACTCTTGTTTAATACAGTGCTACATAAACTTTATTTGGGGGGAAAGTTTGAATAGCCACAGAATAAGCAGTACACCGCTAATGCACTAGACTCATCATGTTTTCTTACTGCTATGCTTGCATGCAAACTGTTAAATAACCTCATTATGTTCCCTGGAACATTTCCTGAAGTATGTTTCAATATCCCACTCTAGGTATCTGGCCTCTATCAATACTTTCTGAAATGATCCCTGTAATTATGGCGTGGGGGCCTATTTACACAGAACTTTGCTTGCTGAATGCCTGTAAACACAAAATTGCTTCAAGTTGCTAATTGTTTTTTCCTGCTGTGGACATTGGCTATGACCCAGCAACTTGGCTCTAGTTCAACTCTATAAGCTCTCCTGTTGCAGGCCCTTGAATATTACCTCAAGGAAAAAAATGCTCTGAGGTCCACTGGTTCTTAATTGCAGTAAAAGACATTCTCTTTTAATACTTTCATAAATATTTGCACTGAAAAGTGAGCAAAGGAACTTTTTAATATCCTAGAAATCAAAACCAACCTTGGGGCTAGAGAAGATGAGGAAGCCCATTGTGAGCATTTCTGATGCCATTTTCCTTCTTTTTCTCCAAACCACACTGGCCCCACATGGACAGTGTGTGTTTGGTGGAGCTGATTCCATGTTTCTGCATCAGGGGAAAATTTAGACCACAACTGAGGACTTCCACTCAACATCCTATGGCCATGTAAAAAAAAAAAGTGTGCATTCACAGAAGCACCCAGGCACCCAGATGGCAGGCTGTGCACATAGGCTCTGGGGTGCCCCTTGGTTAGGCATGCTTTATCACAGTTCCTCGGTGGAGCACACCTCCCAGGACACTGCACTTTCTTGGACTCAGGGACCCTTCCCAGGCCATCTGGGTGCTCCACCCTGTAGTAGCCTGTGACCCTTTTTGGGCAGAATCTTCCAAGAGCTTCCCTGTACTTTCTGGCTGCAGTTTCCCAAGATGGAGCCCTCCTGAGCACTTTGTGGTCCTTATTGGTCAGAAGTTGTAATGGTTCAGCTTCCCATTTTAAAGTGTGTTGTCTATATATTAATTTAACCTCTGTCCATTTTTTTACAAGTTTAAGTATAACAATACAAGTAATATATATATAGTGTTTGTGAAAAATGGAGAGGGACAGACTTCAGTTCACTCCTGTGAGTCTACTCACAAACAACCATATTTATTTACCCTTGCCTAATTTTAGCTTTATGCTAATTCACTCCTTACTGTAAATAATACTTCAGATTGTGTTTACTGGCACTAGACTCTCTACATATACACACACACGATGAGGAATCTTCCCATTTCTATTGTGTATGTGTGTGTGTGTGTGTGTACGTGTACAAGTGGTGGGGCAGCACAGGCCAGCCTCCAGGACCATCTTCAGGGATACCATTATTTGCAATCTGAGCTAATGTAGCTGTCACAGTATTGAAATTTTGAATAAAGGGACTCATTACCAAGCTATGAAATATGTTGTGGCCTCAGAAATGGAAACGGTTTTGAAGAATTCAGTCACTTATATCCAAAGTCTTCAGTTATATGCTTTCGAGAGATGAACATAATATGATTACATCGTCTCTGTCTTTGGCTGTTGCTTTCTTTTATGGCATCTTGTGTCTCTAAAATTGATGTATAATATGTTCTATCCCTATACTTTGCAAACAAGCAAACATGTCTTCCCTTATTTCTAATGTAGCTCACTCCCAGTGGATACTTCTATAAAACACTCCCATACTTACACTAAGGAAAGATTATTAAGAGCCAGAAGATCGGGGAATTTGCTGTAAGACTATCTCCTAGAAATGTGAGAATCTATACCCATAAAGTCTCGCCAGTGTGACTGCCCAAATGTGAGCTGAACAAGGGCGACACCAAAGAACATGCTGAACTGCACAGGGAAAAACCCACGAGGCCTCAGCCCTACACAGAGAACTATGGGCAACTGAGGAAAACTGGGAGCAATAGAATGGAAGAGCACACCAAGTGGTTGTGAGTGCCAAGTGTGAGCCCTGAAAACATACAAATAAGTAGCTTTATGTGGAACCAGCAGATTATATTTAGGGTATATATGCATGAAGTAATTGGTTAAAAAAGAGGCCATGAATTTGAAAAAGATGGGAGAAGGTTATATGGGAGGACTTAAAGGAAGGAAAGAAAAGGGAGAAATGTTATAATTATATACTCTTAAGAATAACTTTTACAAGTAAATAGTAAATAAAATTATGCAAATTTAAAGGTTGAAGGACACTGGGTTTCATGGCAAGAGTTAGAGGGAAGTGTTCTTTACAGTTAATTTTTCAGCGTTGGCTAAGGGGCTTCTGACAGGTTCTTTGAGTCGCAGCAGTATAAAATAAGTAGGTGTTTGTCAAGGGATTAGGAACTGGGATGTCTGAGATCTCAGCGATTAGGTGAGACTTTATTGCCTTAGATAGTACTCTGGTTGGGGGCTTAAGAGGGACTTTATATATAGATTTTATCTATGGTCTATGTAAATAGTTTACTGCTATTTAGTAAACCTAAAAACATGTTTTTATGAAAGATATCTGTTCGTCAGCTGTCCACTGCTAGGTGATTCTTACATTTTATGACAATGTCTCATCTTTTCCAACTTTTCAATATGTCTTATTTTTCATTAATTATTGTGTAATTATTGTGGGCCTAGGACACAAATGAATCTTCTGGATCAGTAACTAGTCTTTAGCTGACCAGATTAGGAAGGACCTCTGGCCTGTCATGCATTGTACTTTCTTGATTCTGCAATTGGGCCTGTGGGGGAGAATAATATATTATATAAAAGAAATATTTCTGTGGCTTTGTTGTGTTGTGACTAAGACTATAGCTTTCCTAATACTCCCTCATTTATGCTCTCATTGAGCTTTCTTGTCACTGATGTTTCTTCTGCTTTTCTTGAGTTGGCTTCTTGCTTAGGCCTGTTCTTTCTAAAGTCTACCTTCTGGCCTGCCGCCAGCAGTGTGGCCTCGGTTTTTCCAAGTTCTGTAGCTATAAGAACCTTGCTCTCTTCTCATGCTGTAGGGAGTCCTCATTATTCCTGTCTGCAGTGCTCACATTCCTGGTATGTAGAGAGCCCCTTAAACAGTCTTTAGATGGCATCTCATGGCCATAACTGCTTGGGCCTCTCTTGATACTCATGACTGCCCACAAGGGTGTGAGCTCTGTGTAACCCCACAGGAGAGCACGTTTACATTCAGGGTCAGAGGACTGGGAGACTATTAGTCATCTGTGTACATATCATATACCCATGTCATTTGGGTTGTGCCCCCAGTGTCCTTCTTCACTTGGTATTTGTGCAGCATCTGCCATCCAGGTGGCGCCTCCTTCCTAGGCATCCGGCTGTCCTGCCTGTGCCCCTATCCATAGGGCACTCTCTCATCTTTCCTATACTCTATGGCTCCCGTTCTTTCCTGTGACCCTTTTCAAAGTTAAGCTCTTGTCTTGTGACTAGCTGTGATTCAAATGATTCGAAACGCTTGGTTCACCATAGACATAAAGTAGGCAGTGCTTACAGGAGCTTAGGGGTGTGGGAAATGCGGACTGAAGAGGTAATGAGTACTGAGTTCCAGTGTAGGACGATGAAATAGTTCTGCAAATAGGAGCAGTGAGTGTTTGTAATGCCAGTAAGCTGTGTATTTTAATGTGCGTGGTTGCTACATTGTATGCAATGTATATTTTACCATACTTTTTTAAAATGTAGAAAATACTGCCAGGTATAAAAGGAGACGAGATTGTGGAAATGTTGTAAGTGAAACTGTCATTGCCTGCTTCAGCTAAAGTTCTGCCCACTGCCTGTTACTGAAGGACAGGCCTCGTGAGAGCATTGTGAGGACAGCAGGTATCCTTGTACCTTCCTGTGAGTGTCAAGAATAGCACTGAAGTCTTAACTACTTCTTTTTTCCTGGTTGGTGCTCCTTTGAACAATTGCTGTACTTCTTCATCTTCTCTTGGCTATTCACTTAATTATACTGTTAGTAGAAATGAGTGAATTGAAAAGATTCTGCCTTCATTTTAATACCATTAAATATCACTAAAAGGAAATTGATTTTAAATCATATAATTTGTGGAGGAAAGGTGGTGATTAAATACATAGCTTTTAACTAGTTACCAGCAGTCTAAGACTGACTTTGGCATAGGCAGATCAATAGTTTAGGAGTACATTTGGAGGTCGGGTATGGAGGGGCACATTGGTGAGGATTATAGGTTAGACTGTATCTCACTGTTAACCATGCACTAGGGTTAAAAACCAAATGGGGAATGTGGACAGAGTGTGAAGGGAATCTCCTATGCTTACACTCTGGGAAATCTTCGAGAGTAAGTTCTTCGAAGGTTAGTCTTGACCATAGAAGCAAGATTATTTGATGACATCTACTGTTTCTAACAGCCTATTTTGAAGATGTCATTCGTCTAGCATCTTCTGAAGAGGTCTCGGTACCTCTGGTAACGTAGTATCTTCCTGAGACGTACTTCAGTATAGTGTGTTGTGAACTTAGTTTAAGAAATTATGTCTGTCCCCATGGCCCATGCTCTTCCTGTTATATGCTATTTGAAGTATTAAACATTCAGAAAAGGGCGAAATATTGTCTCATTTTAAATAATGAGAATAATTAAATTTTTTATCGCTTTAGAGAGTCTCATACAGCCCAGGCTTGCCATGAACTTGCTACAGAGTCTTGTCTGCCCTCAGACTCTGGATCTTATTCTCTCTGCCTCCTGACTTTGGGGTTGCAGGCCCATATCACCATGTCCAACATCAATAAGTGACCTTATTGATGATTCTCTCTTAAATACTCAAACTTGTACAGAGTTCTTAGAAGTTTCTTTTCCTTAAGCACATTTTTAGTGGAGTAAGAATAGATAAAGTAGAAATGACATATAGCTTATGATTTTATCACTTATCAAACAAGAGTGCGTCTTGTGAACTGATGCAAGCTGGGTTGAGGAGATTTAGAAATGGAAATTTTCACTCTATTTGAGAAGATGAGATCTGGAAGGCTCTTCCATCTCAATGTGTTTTTGTTTTACATATTAGGAGTCTCCAGATAATATTTCTTGATGTTATCCAGGCATCCAGAGCTAGGGCCAGGCTGGGGATAGAAAATCACTAGTTCTACAGTGAATTAGTCTGGGTCCTAGTGGAAGCAGGCAGCATGATCAATTAAAAACAAGGATTCTCTTCAGTATTAAGGTCAGCGTTCAAGGAAACCATTGAGAGACAATGCATTCTCTAGGGCCAGTAACAGAAGGGAGCTGTCATCAACCTGTGGATTGAGAAGGACCTAGAAGAAGAGCTATGGCTTGAGCATAAGGACACACATGACATGCTGGCAACAAGAAGACAGCTGAGGGATCAAATGCCCTAGCGGGCCTGTCCCCCACCATCTAGTTTTCCATTGGAACTTCCTATTGGCTAACATCAACTGGAGCAAAAGACATGGGAAGCCTGGGATATAATTCATAAGGGGCAGGCTAGAGTGCTTGAAAGCAGTGAAGAGAATGGAAGCCAGTGCATTCGGGAAGGCGGAATTTCCAATGTCTCCCATTGAAAGAGGTGAGGACAGGGTTTCATAAGCAGGTGTTAAAAGAGGGCCTTTGACTATAAGGAATGTCATGTGCAAATGAGGAGTTAGTTATGTGATCATAGGATATTTTTTTAAGTTCCTAATTTAAAAGGACGCAACATTTTGGAACCAGAACTGTGAGGTGGCTAGAGCCTAAATAACCGTCAGATAGTTATCAAAAATCATCCATTGGCTCATTGTCTCCAGAGTTTCCTGGGACTCTCTAGGAACTGTTCTCTCCAAGGGATTAGGAGCAGCATGTGCTTAAGTCAAGTCGGCATAAGACAAGTCTGCACTCAGTCTCTAGGTTGTCTCCTCATAACTTCCCTCCTCACAGCACTCCATTCGTATGAATAGAAGCTTCTGAGTCCTCCGGCCACACCAGCGTAGGCCCAGGCAACAGAAAGCCAAGGCATAGTCTGCTTTCAGCCAGGCCGGATGCGTCAGGGGCAAGTCTCTGTTTTGATGGGGGTTCAGTCTGTCTGATGAAAGACTCAAAAAGAAAGCCTGCTTAGTGCTGGGATCTAAAGCCTAAACCAACTTCCCAGTATTGCACCTTGTCCTGTGCATGTGGGCAGATGCCAGATAGGAGTGGAAGACAGGATGAGTGTGGGGTTCGTGGTCAGGCAGTCTGCTTAGTTGCTGAATGGTGAAGGGCTGGGAGAAGTAATCATGTTCACGGAGGGAAGCCCTGCTTCTCCTGCAGAGTCTAGTGGGAAGAAGAATTCCCAGACGCTGGTCTATGAGATGTCCAAATACTAGTTCAGAACAGTGCTTGTCAGCAACCTTTTGGTCTTCTTTCCCAGTGTAGATGAGAAATTTGAGCAAAAATTGGATCAAAGTGAGAGCAGATCTGGCCTAGCAAAGGGTTCTGACTGAAAAAGCGAAAAGCGTGGAAAAGGGTCCAGTGGGAGGTGTGGATCATTGGGAAACAGAATGCAAGCATTTGTGCAGATGCAGGTGTGCAGCCAGGTGAAGAGGATGTCCCCCATGGCAGAGGTGACACTGTAGGCTGCCAGCAGTCTCCAAGTCTCTAGGTAACTCCCACAGGGCTCTGGTGGGTGGCGTGGGGCTGTACCGTCTATACTGTGAACACACCAAGGAGGGTTGTTGACTCCTTCAGTCTAACCTTGTCACTACCTGCTATATTTCAAGAAATTCCCTGCCAGACCCCAGGCAGATAGTTCTACTCCGTCCCAGATCATCTGCATATCAATCTTTTATGACTTTTTTCAATAATTCTAGCACATCTGAATGTTTCTGTTTATTCTACATGTGCCAGAATCCCAATATACACAAAACACGGGAACTGGACATGGTGGTACAAATCTGTAATCCCAGCAGAGGTAGGAGAATGGATTGCACATTCAAAAATAGCCTGGACACCCCTCCTCCCTTACCACATCCATCAATGCCTGAAGCAGATGGGAGAATTGTCCCTGCCCACCCCCTAACCCCCTTCACCAGCTGCAACACTCAGGAGAGCAGGCCCTGCACCTCACCTAGGCAGCACAATAGAGCCAACCACGTTGGTGGAGATGTGGGTGAGCCAGCTCTAAGGTTGTGAGCATGGAGAGAGAGCTGTCCCTATTACTCATCTGCCATGTGGCAGTATGCCTGGGGAAGAGATGCCCCCATCAACACTTGAGGCAGGTGGGAGTGTTACGATGTAGCGAGAGGGGACTTTGTATCGGATGACAGAATATCCCATACAGACAGAGCTTAAGTGTAGCTTTCATTGAAAGGGGAGGGAGAGGAGGAGAGTGAGAGAGAATAACAGAAGATAGAAGAGAGTATGCGGGGCTTGTCTCTTAAAGGGACAGGGCACTGTCTACTATGCAGGCAGGTATGAGCGGGCACAGGACATGATGCACTGTGCCAGGGTGTGCCTGAATACTGTCAGGGAGATCTGTCCCTGAGGTCATAGGAGAAGGAAAGCTGCCCCTGCGCCTTATCAGCTGCAGTGCCCCACACCTCAGCTGGGCAGCAGTGCAGAAGAGCTGGCCCTGAAGGTATAGGTGTGGGAGAACTGCCCCTGCCCCCTGCTCATCACCGCAAAGGGTGAATCATCAAGGTCAATCCTTGAGAGCCCACCCTGGTGGAGAAGACAGAGGAGAACTGGTGGGCTGAACAACCCTGCAACTACCCAGGCCCAGAACCAGCATCCATCATCTGATATCTGCTGGGCATGAGGTGGGGGTGGGGCGGTGTCAGCCCTGTGGACCTAGGGCTGCAGGATCTCCATGACAGGGCAGCAAAGGGCTGTCCAGGAAGGGTCCCAGTGAGGGCCCAGCATTGATGGTGCAGCAGAGACCAGGGGCCTTGAACCAGAACAAAGATTCTTTTCAATAAATGCCTGTACTTAGAATGTGCGAGTAAAGGGGTTTCCTTTGTAACTCACTGGCGTGCTGCAGCTTCCATTTCCAGTTGTTTCCCTTCGATTTTCCTTCCTTCCTTCCTTCCTTCCTTCCTTCCTTCCTTCCTTCCTTCCTTCCTTTCTTCTCCTTTCTCTTAAATTTTATTTTGGGGTAGGGAGGGGGATGCATGGAATTGGGAAGCATGATGTGAAAGATCCAAAGAGTAATAATTAAAAAAAAAATCTGGATTACATAGTTCCATGCCAGCCAGAGCTACACATCTTTTGAGTCTCAAAAACTCAAAAGCATAAACAAAAGAAAGTGCAGATTCTACATGCATTTTGTTCCAACTAGGTAAGTGGTAAGATATAAGTAGATTTTCCCCACAATCAAATAATTTCTAGGGAGAATAGAAACACAATAGCCAAGCATACCATGGTGACTGAGTCTCCCTGTCATGCAGACAGTGAAGGCTTGGGTACAGCAAGCTTTGAAAGGGAACATCATAAACACAGGTGCTGCAGCCCAGCTGTGAGTGCTTGCACCTGCAGCCCCTGTGTAGCCTCATTTGGCTGAGGCAGAGGTGACAATGGTCGTGTGAAGAAGAGCTGGTCACACCCATGAAACAGCACTTTGCAAATTAAGGTGCAAAAGAATATGTCTCCCTGTGCTAATTTTAGGCCAGCTGCTTAGTTACACAGGCAGAATCATTTGGGCAGCCTTCTAAGGAAGGAATCTGTGGACACGGGCTGGTTACAGATAGACCATGCTTTGCATTCGTGACAGGAAAAGAAAAACTGCAGTTGATGCTATTTGCTAGGCTCCGTGTTCTAATTCATTTTACTCAAGTTTCTTCTTAGAGTTAAGGCCGCTGCGTGTTCTGTTTACCTGGCTCAGCACCTTAATAATGGGCCTCTGCGGGCCTGAGTTAATGCTCCTTAATCCTTGCAATTTTCACCATGAGCTAGTGCTAAGAGAATCTCATGTGTGCTGCAGGAATAAAAAGCAGGAATGGCCATAAATTGTAGGCTCCAGTTGGATAGCACTCTGATGGTTATAATGGGAGCTATTAGGATGACTTTAGTCCTAGACAGAGGCAGTCTTGTGAGCCCAAAGACAGTTGTCAGGCTTCACAAGAGCCACAGAATATGTAAGAAGTGTCATGTCTAGGTCAGAAGACTGTAGTGAGGCAAAGACTTAGCCATGGTCACAGTGGATAAATGGTGCAAAGTCAGGTCTAGGTCCCTTAGAATGTGAAAGCTCCTTCCTAATCACTGTATACGTATATGTATGATGGTTTGGATGAGAATGGTCCCTATAGGCTCGTGTATGTGCATGTTCGATCCCCAGTTAGATAGGGAGGACTAGGAGGTGTGTCACTAGGGTGAATTTTAAGGTTTCAAAAGTCCTTCAGGCCCGGTTTCAAGCTTGCAGCCTCCTGCTTGAGGTTTAGATATCAAACTGTCAGCCGCTGCTCCAGCACCGTGCCTGCCTGCTTCCACAGTCCCCGTCATGATGGTCATGAATTCATCCTCTGGAACTGTAAGCAAGCACCAATTAAATGCTTTTTTCTTTAAGCGGCCTTGTTCGTGCTTTCTCTTCACAACAACAGAACAGGAGCTAAGACATACAGCCTATAGTAGGAATCCCTGGCCATTATTTTCTCCTGATATTCTGTTGAAAATATAATCAGATGCTGTGAATTTGGTCTTATATGTGAAGTGTGTGCATGTAGAACTAGGCTTATTAGTCTTAGCTTAGGAACATTATGGTCTTATCTCATTGAGCGTAACTCTGATAACTTTCCATCATTCCTTCCCACGTCTTCCTTCTGTGTTAGGCTGTCACATCTTCAGCGGAAGTCACTGCTCAAGGTCTGGTTCACACCTGTATTAATTCCTTATTCGTGACTTGCTTAACCACACCCATGGTGTTCTCAATATGTTTTCTCATTTTCTACCATGTTGGAAGACTAAGAATTTTTCAAATCTAAGCTTCATCCCTGTTGGCTGTCATTTACAGTGCTGGAAGGCACTTTGCAAACTACCAGAGAAGTTATTGTCCTTCTCACCAGCTGTGAAACCTATGATCTACAATAGCTACAGGTGTGCTATTCGCTGTGTGCAACGGTGCCATAGATGTTAAGGGAATAACCAATCATTGTGTGATTTGATTTAAGATCCTCCCTCTCCACAAGATGGATCTATGCCTGACACTGTGAATGAGGCTGTGGAACCGTGGCTAAATAGGTCATTGATCCTAGAAGAAAAACCTGCCACTATTATTCACTAAGTGGACATCAAATGACCCCCTAATGACTTACATTTTTCAATTCTCATCAAAGAAATTTCTTCCCACAGTAAGTGGCAATTAACACAGACGCCTACAACTAATCTGTATTCAGAGAATAGGAGAAATTGTAATGTTCATTGATGTTCGTACTACTCTCCTCAAGTCTCGGGGATCTATGCAAAAGAGGGGTGAAAAGGTTATTAAGAGTCATAGGCCATAGATGACTTAAAGAAACAGTGTTTCCTAGACATAACAGGATGGTACAATGCACATGTGAACTCACAGTGATTGGGAGAGCGGTCACAAGGCCCAGGCAAGCTCAAGACAGATAAAATCCCAGCGTGGAGGATGGTAGGTAGACGTGAAGTCCAGCCCCTAACTGGGGAGCTAGTAATAGTTGATTGATGATAGTAGATGGCTTTCTTCAATGGAGTGACACACAGTATAGCAACCACACTCCAAAGCAGACTCTACTCCTAAGGGAAGTTGGTCAACAGAAACTGGACTTGATAGGTTTGCAAAAGCAAAGATATAAGAGAATGAAAAAGATGGAGTTGGGTAGGCAAGGAGGTGGAAGAGGAGTTGGGGGCAAGCTATGAATATAATCAAAATACATTGCATAGAATTCTCAAAAAATAAATAAAAGCATTATTTTAAACAAGAATTTTCCAAATACTTAAGTTTTATCTTTTTTTTTTTGCTTAATAAATTTGTCTTCAATTGATTTCTATCATCTTTGAAGTGTTGACAGGTTTTTTTTTCCTGCCCAGTTCCACAGCCGTTCAGTCCCAAAGAAACACACAGAGGTGTACATTAATTGCAAACTGATTGGCCTATTAGCTCAGGCTTCCTCTTAACTCTTATAACTTATATTAGCCCATAATTCTTTTCTGTGTTAGCCATGTGGCTTGGTACCTTTTTTGATGAGGCAGTTACATCTTGCTTGCTCTGTGTCAGGATTCCTCTGTGTCTGGGTGACAACTTCAGACTCTTTCTCTTCCCAGAATTCTCCTGTTCTCATTGCCCCACCTCTACTTCCTGCCTGATCACCCCACCTATACTTCCTTCCCAGCTACTGGCCAATCAACCTTTATTTAAAATACAAGTGACAGGGTACAGGCCATTGTCCCACAGCACTGAAGTTTCTTGTAGCCTTTACCCGGGAAGAACCAACCTTCAATACATTACTTAGAAATAACTGGGACTAAATTTTGTTGTTTGCACATTCTGTCTTCCACAAAAACATTGTACATGAGCACAGCTTACCCAGTTCTTCACACCATGCAGCAAAGACCACCTAAGTTCTAAAAACTCAGTTTTCGTTACCATCAGAGACACCAAGAGAAGAGTCTTTACCTCCATGTGCTTGTCAACAATCCATCCATGGCCACGTGGGGATTCAGTAAGAGGGACTTTGGCCAGTACTCTTTTCTTCTCAGATATCGTCAGAATCACCCTAACAGTCCATTCCTGATCTCTCCAAGCACCCATGTCAAAACTCAGCAGTGTCTGCCTGCTGCACAGTTCGAGGGCTGCTCCATAGCATTCCTGCTTCCAGATCCCATCTTCAGCCTTAGGATTTGGGGAGTCGTCTGAATGCCAGATTTGGTTCCATGCCCCAGTTTCCAGCATCCAGGAGTACCCTGAATTGGGAATAGTAGTACAAGAAGCCTCCTGGCTAGTACTTTCTTAAGGACATGGACTAATCTTATTTTAAGCTTCCAGGTTAGTGTTTAGTATATGTCAGTTGTAAGGGAAGTACCTTCTCTTGTCCTCAGAAATTAAATGCACTAGGCACTGATCAGGCTCTCAATGTAGCTGGACCACCTCGTAAAGTCCAACTGTTTAACTGCAGGGATCACTTCATTGTGGCAGTAATAGATATGACCATGGAGCACCCTGATCCTAGACACATCATTTTAAAAAACAAAATAATTTATACTTATTTGGCATCCATAAGTTTACTTAAAAAAAGAGTTTTGGTGTGTGTTGTGTGCTGTCTTTCTATATGATGTATTCATGTGAGTGTGTGGGTGTGTGTAAACATAGAATCTAGAGCAGGGTTTCTTTCTTTTATCATCCTCTGCTTTATTCCTTTAAGACAGGGTGTCTCACTGAACCTGAATTTCACTGTTTTGGCTAAGCTAGCTATCCACTGAATTCCCGGGATCCACCTTTCTTTGTTTCAGGAAACTGGGGTTCTTCCCATGTGTAGCCATACCCTACATTTTTTTTTTCATGGATATTGGGGATTTCAACTCAGGTCCCATTGCTTACACAGCAAGTGCTCTTATCCACTGATCTATTACCCCATCCTGAGCACCAGGAACTTTCATTACAGACAACTCCAAGATGTACAATATTACTATGACAAATAAAGATATAGAGAAATTATCCTAAGATTACACCGTGTTGAGAGAAAAATCATTTTTGTTGTTCTTGCTTTGAGTCAGGGTCTTGTGTATCCCAGACTGACTAAGTAGTGTTGGGTGGCCTTGAACTTCTAATTCCCAGTTTCTGCTTTCCAAGCTGAGATTATAGGGTGTGTCTCCACACCCACTGCAGAGACACACAGCATCACTGTGACTCAGCTCTACTCATCACTGCCTGCTGGGTGTCTACAATTTAATTACACAGCAATATCTTTGCATAATTGCATTTTCCAGGCAAGTTCAAACACTTTAACATCAAAGCATTTAATTTTAACCTGTTATCTATGACACGTGTCATTTTCAACATGCTATTCAGAAGATACCCAGGAGCCTCCTGCAGTATGGAGCTGAGTTCCTCTGCACTGGGATTTCCAGAGGGCTGGGATGTTTGAATTGCACATTTGCCCTCCTTCTCCCCTTCTCCTTTTCCTCCTCTTTACTTGTGTTTGAGAAGGGTTTTAGATTCACAGTAATATTATCTCTTTAAACTGTAACAGTTAGAAAAGAGTCCTTTGTATTAACTTACATATATAATGAAGTGTTAAATGTAGCAACAGGAAAGAGTTGTGATAGAGGAATTCTCACATAAAATTTGTGGGTGATGCTAGAGATTCATCTTCATAGGGAATGTCCTGGTTGGTTCTGTTCTGAACATCCCATCATGAGAGCTGTCTGGTGTTGCCGATTTCCTCTATCAAATCACATTACCACTTTCCCTGCAAGGCCCCATGTGATGGCCTCAAGTTCTCCATGGCCTAATTTCCTAACAGAATTTCCTGGTGTTATCTGTATAGGTCCCAAAAACATGACTGGTTTAGGGTAAGAAAAACATCTTGTGTTCTGAAAATGAGCCCAGGCAGGCACACACACACGGTTTAATTTGTACAGATTAAGATTCATTTGTAGGTATTAATCACTAATTGTGATCCATTAACCACGTGTATCAGATTCAACTGAGATTTGAGATCCTTCTTAAAATTGGAGATTCTGAGCTGGACGGTGGTGGTGCACACCTTTAATCCCAGCACTCAGGAAGCATAGGCAGAAACAGGCAGATCTTGAAATCCTAGGCCGGTCAGGTCTACAGAGTGAGTTCCAGGACAGCAGTTCTCAAGCAGTTAAAGTTCCAAGGCAGTTCTAAAAATGTTTCTTGCAATCCTACACACTTAATCAATAGCATATTTGGGTAAGAAATTTTAAATTGAATGTAGGTTTTTGTTTGTTTTTCAGAAACTTGCATGCATTTCCTTGTTGTATATAGTTTCTGGTACGTCATTCCAGTTTCTTAATGTTTTAGTGTGTGTGTTTGTGTGTGTGTGTGTATACAATAGGATGATTTTTGTTTGTCTTTCACTGTCACCCTCTGCCTTATGTTTTGGGTCTCTTCTGACCCCAAGCTCACAGATTCCATTAGCTTCCCTGGCCAGGGAGCCCTGGGAATTTTATCCTCACATTCTCCTCTGTCGCCTCAGTGCTAGGGATACGGATGTGCATGCTCACACCCAGCTTTTACATGTATGCTGGGAACCTGAACTCAGGTCCTTGTGTTTGCAGAGCTGCAGGGAGTTTACTCACAGACATCATGATTTTAGCCCTGTGTCTTTGTTGTTTTTTATCTCAACCTTATGGCTTTCTCTAATCTTTACTTATTACATTTCATAATAAAAATATCTAAGATCATAGTGTCATGTTCTAGATACTTGGTAGATCTCTACTTCAGTTTTAGGGAACTTAAACCTCTTCCATCTTTGATTTCTGCCTTCATTTTCTGTGTCTTAGTCTTTCAGTCATTTTTAATATTAGATCTTTGATGGGAAACACCCTCTGTCATTGCTTGCGTTTCTGAGATGGGAGTTTTGTTCTTGCTGGTTTATTTCTAATCAAGTTCCTTGGCTGTAGTGTTGCTGCATTGGAATTGTCCTATGCTGTTCCCAGGTCAGATGGGTCCTCTTTGTTAGTTAATGCTGCATCCATGCTTTTTAATCTGCACTGCTATTTCATAAATCTCAGTACAGAAATAATTTGTCTTTGGCTCTAATTCAGTTCATATCATGGGCCATTTGTTCTAAGGCCTCAGCTTGGCTGGTGTCCTTTGAGTTGTTGATCTTCCTGTTTGGTTTCATTCATTGTTCTTTCTGGCCTGTGGTGGTTGGAATGAGAATAGCCCCATAGGCTCAAATGTTTGAATACTTGCTTCCCCATTGGTGGAACTCTTTGAGAAGGATAAGAAGGCGTGGCCTTATTGGAGGAGGTGTGTAATGAGGTGCAGGCTTTTGGCTTCAAATAACTTTGCCATTTCCAGTGTCTCTCTTAGTCTCCTGCTTGGGGATCAAGATGTAAGCTCTCAGTTGCTCCCTAGAATCATGGGCTAAATCCTAAATCTTGCAAAACCATGAGCCAAATTAAATGTTTTCTTTTACAAATTGCCTTATCCCAGAAACAGACAAGTAACTAAGACAACGGCTGATATTCTTTGGTCCATACATAACCAGTGGATGAACAAGTTCTTTTTTTCATTGGTCAGGAGTACTTGCCACTTATTAAATTTTGCAGCTGTCCTTTAGGATTATAATTGTCTAGCTGGGGTGCTGTGCTGCAATATTGTGTCTGGTGTGCAGCCACCACTGTTACAGTACACCAAGGGCCATGGTGAAGACCTAGTTGCAGGGCATTGTTCTTTATATCTCCACCCTTGAGAAAGTGCCACATAGCTCATGCTACACTTTAATAAATAGCCCCCTGCCTGTTTCACTGCCAGCCTTCAGGGAACTGTAGCATTTGCCCAAGCCCCAATCACCATCTAATTACTTTTTGTCCCATGGACAAAAGAAATGATTACACTCTTCTTATTCTTTAGAAAATATATGTCAGTATATTTTATCATTACTCTTTTCCATCTTTAAAATATGCCATAAATGCTACTGAGTATGTGTAATGAATATATATGGAATTTGAAGGTTATAAAGCAAATGATCACATACCTACCGCCTACCTTTAAGAAATAAATTATCTCTTTAAAACTATTCAGGGATTCTAGACTGACTTCTCAACCCTACACCCCTTTGCCCAGGTCAAGTTATTAAGAAATGGGAGTGGAGTTAGTGTTTTGTTCTTCTTTTTGGCAGGAGAGAACACTACAAACACAGCGTCTTGAGGACACATGAGCTGTAGGTAACAGACACTCAAATGCTGCACTGGAGGCTGGTGGGGTCACATAGGCTACCAGTGCTTTCTGGGATTCTGGCAGGTGTTCTGAAGCACTGCTCACTCACCTGGTGTTTTGTGTAAACATGAAATTTTTATTCCTGTTGGTTGCAATAACTATGTACACACACACAAACCTATCAGATTGTGAATCCATAAGATTTTAGCCACCTCAAGAAAACACAGATAAGCAAGGATCCAGATTCCCCTTCTAAATGTACCAGAAGGAAGGCAGGGTATTCTGAAGAAAGAAGAGCCTTTCTTATTTAAAAATCTAATCAGATGGTTTTGCATTTCTTTAGGGGAAGTGATTTCTTTTATTGAGTCTTCTGTTTACTCTGCCATTCACATTTACTTTTTATGTTTACTGTTCCAAATACAGTCTGTATTAAAGAACTTTAAAATGCTAAAATAAAATAACAAAAGATTCTAACCACCTGAGTTTACAGACTGCAGCTGTATCCTTTCATAATTCAAGGTCAGCACGGAAAAAGCAGAGCTCCTAAGATGGAATCTATCATTACCTCCGTACTCGGGCCAGGAATTCTTAGAAATGCTTGGCATCCAGTGTTGAGGTAGAAAAAAAAAAGTAACCCCTCATATTCCTGTAAGTAACCCCAATAAAACTTCTGACCCCCCCCCAAAAAAAAAGCTCTCTGCTTTCATGATCCTTGCCCCAATGACTGGGAGTAAGAGCAAGTTTGTTTTTGGAAAAGGAAAGCCTAGATGTCATTTAGCAAACTGGGATTGTTATGAACTGGGTGATGATTACTAGTAACGGTGTGTCAGGCTCCGTGCTCTTCCGCAGGTTGTGTGTGCCCACTGGAGTCCTAGTAACCGTGTGTCAGGCTCCATGCTGCTCCACAGGTTGTGTGTGCCCAGTGGAGTCCTGAGAGGAAGTGTACTAAGGCAAATGAGCTCATGTGGGATTTATTATTTATTTTTTTTATTTTTAGATAATATCTCACTATGTAGCCCTGGCTGCCCTGAAACCTGCCATGTAGACCAGGGTGATGTGTAACTCTGATGTTTCTCTTGCTTCTGCTTCCTGAGTGCAGAAAGTAGATGTATTAATCACTATACCTGGCCTGTCATGTTGAGCTCAGTCTTTAATCTTTATCTCTGTGTGTATGATTGTATGCATTTATATGCATACCTGTTCATGTGTACAGAGACCATAAGGTGTCATGTCTTCTCTCCTTTTACCCTCTATCTATTCCTTTGTGGCAGTGTCTCCTCAAACCTGGGCATCATGTTTTCTCAGCAAGCCAGGAAGCCCCAGTGATTCTCCCATTTCTCCCCACCCAGAGCTGGATCAGAGCTGTGCACAGAATGCCTGGATTTAACATTTGTGATGAGATCCAAAATCTTGTCCTCACGATTGCAGAGCAAGCATTCTTAATTGTTGAGCCATTTCTCCAGCACCACATTAAATTCCTAAGTCCACATAACCGTATGTCTTAGTAACAATCCGGGGTTAACGATCTTAACCCCATTTAGTTAGTATGATATAACACTTTGTTTTTCTTTAAAGTATCCTAGCTCCTGCCAGTAATTTATATGGTCGTATATATTAGCCAGCTCTTTTGCCCTGACACCAAACCCTTTGAAAATCCCAGAGACTCTAAACGCCCACTCTTTAGGTTTCACTCATGCATCTGTGCCTCACTTGTAACTGTGTCACAGGCTGTGAGTCTGAGTTAAATTTATTCCTCGTTCTAGACTTGGTGCTTGTTCCATAAATCATTTTTTTTAGGGTGCAAAGGCTTGAAGATCAGCCTTGACATGAGGGCTCGCTCTTACTGTCAAAAGAACCTCCAGTCTGAGGTTGGTAATTGTATTGACTCTTCTTCCATTGGCAAGAGTGGAACAAGTCAGTGTCCCAGACCAAAAAAGAGAATGGTGATTTTAATTGGCTAAATGGAGGAGAGTGTTATGACATGGGAGAGTGATCAGTAAATAACACACAGTGACCACCTCACAGTCCTAACCCCACTGTCTCCTACCGTCCCCCTCCCCCAGCCTTTGCAGCTGCTCTCCTTGCGGTGTTTGTCAAAACAAAGCTGCAGTTGTTAATGAAGGAGTTCTGGCTGCATATGGAGTACAGACTGTCAAGGGATCCCACTGTATATGTAGCTTGGTTTGTGTTCAGATTCTCCTACGGGGGCTGGGGTTTGATGTTTGCTATGCCTGTAAGTGTGGCCCCAGCCAGCTGTTGTAGAAGTCTGCACCAATAGAGACTTCACTATGTGAAATGTCATAGAGAAGTAGAGCCTGAGGTCACACCTTTTCTTCAGCGCCCCAACCATGTTGGGGATCTATGAAACAAGGTGACTTTATTTTGCCTCTATCAACTGTGCAACCTACTCTCGCCACTTCTCTACCTGGGAACTTTTGTGTGTGAGAGAGAAGGTTTGCGGCAACCTAAACCATTCTTGAAGTCACTGTTATACCAGGAATGACATTGAAATCCTGGTACTGCTGACTCTACCTCCCAGTTGTGGGATTACAGGCATGTGCCACTATGCTTGATCCATGCAGTGCTGGGAATCCAGTGCTGGACCACCTGCATGCTGGGCACGCATTCTGCCATCTAAGCTACTTCCCCAGCCTGTGCCTGCGATTTTTAGTTTTTGGTTTGATTAGTGTCCCTTCACCGGTTGGTCTGAAGTGTTCGCTACTGATTGGCTTTTCTACAACAACTCAGAAATTCCTTCATGTTACTCAGTGGTGATGCTGTTCCTCATCGAAAATTATGTATCTTGTTTCAGTGAGATTTTGAGCCCAGTTGATGAACGGAAACAGGAATCCCAGTGTTATAAGCAGAAATGTAATATTGTTTGACCGCAACAAAGATTGACAGGAGGCATAGGGGTATCCATCTGATCCATCAGCAGCCTGGCAGCTTGCTCCTTTCAAGAGCAATTTTCATGACAAAATGATTATTATTTCATAAGGACAATCAAAGTCATGGTGAAATCATGGCTGGTGGTTGGTCGGCTTTATTCAGTGCGTAAGTGGTGTAGGTCCTAGATGATTTAGCAGGAATATGACTGTCACCAATCATAGAACACTTATGGGTATTAATTTTTTTTAAAATTTCTCCAGAATACCTATGAAGGTATGAAGACTATTATCTTACTGTGTCTCCAAAATGTAGCATACTGTCTGTGACATAATAGGCGTTCAGAATACTGTAAGGGAGCAGCGCAGTTTTAAAAAATGCCTGGTAGAGACAAAACCTGAGGAGAGTCTTGCGGGGTGGGGCAACAGAATGAACATGTGGAAGCATCCTTTAAAGTGTGGTGTCAGGGATGACATCAGGTTCCTGGTGCAGTCTCTCTGACCTGACTTTGAGACAGGAGACTACGTTTTGCCTTGAAAGGTGTGAGTATAGCTATAGACTACTGTGAGGCCATGGGACATGTGGTCCACACACAGGCACCATCACTCCCGGTGTGTCCCCTTGCCCTTGTCCCTTTGTGGCATGCCTGCAGACCTCTACTGTGGTTTCAGCATTGGGTTCAGTGTGGGATTTTCTTCTGGCCATTGAATCTCCTTCTTCTTCCTAGGCTGTATGCTGAAGTGCTGGTATGGAATGTTCTCTAGAACTTCCCTGAAGTTAGTGACTAACAGGAGTGGGTGGAGAAGCTCAGGATCTTCAGCAGCTTAGCCTGTAACTACCGCGCTGATAAATGGATTGAAGTTGCACAGCATACTAGGCCCCTAACTTGGGCTGTCTGTGTTTTTTTTTTTTTTTCCTTCTAAGAAAAGTTCCTGCTCTTGAATAGATGTCCCAGGCTTTACTTCTGGGAAAACTCAAAACTGTGATATTCTACGTTCTGAAGACCTAAGTGATAGGTGTTTTTGTTGCTACAAAGCACACTAACCATGGCCCTTAAAAACGTAATAGAAAAATACGTGTGGTTTAATTCCTAAATTGTATGGATCTTTGAGATGACAGGGTAAATCTAAAAGACAGTTAAAAGTTACACACTCAGAAAACTTTAGTGATAGTTGTTTCCTGGAAGATAGTCGTATGCAACCTGCAGGGCCACTCAGTCTCCTTAAACACGTGTTGTTTCTAAACTCATTTTGCATGCACAGTGTTATCTTCTTTCTCCTATTGACCTTGGAGCCTCTGGTTTGTATCTGCATCCTCATTGTCAGGTAACACTGCAGCATCTCCCAGCCTGGCCTTCAGAGTTGGGTCCTTTAGAATGAGTGGACGAGATGGTCCTTCTGCCTGGACTGCACAGTGTGCAGCCCTGAGAGCCATCATTGCACTGACTGACTTTTTCCATTTCTTCTTTGCAGATATCTCTGTGAGCCTGCTAACCCTTGTGGTTACCGCCTGTGGTCTTGCCCTCTTTGGTGTCTCTCTCTTCGTGTCTTGGAAACTGTGCTGGGTTCCATGGCGAGAGCGAGGCCTGTTCTCTGGTGGCAAAGACAACAACCAAGAGCCTCTTAACTACACAGACACAGAGACCAATGAGCAGGAGAACAGCGAGGACTTCCTAGACCCACCCACACCCTGCCCTGACTCCTCCATGAAGATCAGCCACACTTCCCCCGACATTCCCCTTTCCACCCAGCCGGGTGACCAGGAGAACTGTGCCCATGCCATCCGTGTTCAGCGACAAGTCACAGAGCCAACGCCATCAGCTCGGTCAGTAATGCCCCTTTCTTTATGAATGCAAGGCAAGGACCACCCCACCTCCCCATGTTTTGCCTGACTAGCTGAGGGTCCAGGAATCATCGAGATGTCCACTCAGTCTCAGAAACTTGAAAATGGTGCAACTCTGTGGCTCTTTGCTGAGCTAGAGCTCTACTTCGTTTCCATGGAATCCATAAAAGTAATGGTTGACATTACTCCCATGTTATATACTTATTATTTTTATAAACAGTTCTAACATGGGTACTGTTATTTTAATTTTTCAGTAAGGGAAATTTAGAATTAAGGAGGATGTATATTATCATGTACCCGATCAGAATTTGGGCACTAGATCTGAGCTGTTAGGTATTTTTCTTATGGTGTCCTCCTAAAGCCATAAAATTGACTCACTGTGCTTCTGACCTATGCTAGCATTCACAATAGGCTGACTTTAGATGCCAGTTTACCCGGAAGTCTTGTCCACCCCCAGGCTTTCTAACAGTTGCAGACTGCTGGGAACGGGGATCCTATTGTCTGCATGCTGTGCGTTCCTCAGCAGTGGATAGCAAGAGTATACTGATGAAAACCCTGTGGACTCTGGGGTGTAAAGAGCTGCTTTATTTACATTTGTTGTGGTATTGAACAAATTGTGTAACCTTCGCGTGTGTCCATTTCGGCTTCTGTAATAGAAGGATGGTAGAAACACCAACGTAGGCGTGGTTTTGATACGAAAGGGTAACACACACTTGCACAGATTTGCACTGGTAGAACTGTCACTTAGCCTTCCATGTCGCTGTTTTCACACAACTCTCCCGAGATGCTGAGGTTGAGGCATTCCTCTTCCAAATGCCAAAGTTGTGCAAAGGTAACCACTTCTAGTGACTGCATAGGAAACCTCATTTTTTTTTAAATATTTATTTATTTATTATGTATACAATATTCTGTCTGTGTGTATGTCTGCAGGCCAGAAGAGGGCACCAGATCTCATTCCAGATGGTTGTGAGCCACCATGTGGTTGCCGGGAATTGAACTCAGGACCCTTGGAAGAGCAGGCAATGCTCTTAACCACTGAGCCATCTCTCCAGCCCCCAGGAAACCTCATTTTTAATAAGGGATTTTAGGAAAGAAGACATGGGAATCAACCTTTAAAAAAAAAAAAACAGTAAAATATTTGCTCGAGTGATAGCCAGGGGAATAACATGTGCAGTTATTTTTGAAAATATGAATATAGTTTGGAATATTTTTTAAAAGTTCTTTCTGTTCTCTAGAAATATGAATGATAATGAAGTTTATCCTAGAGACTCTACTCACTCACATTAAGTGTGGTAGAATATGACAGTTTATAGTCTGATTTTCCCCCAGAAAATTATTTTAGCATTATTTCCAGTTTTGTATCAAAAACCAAAACTTAAAATAGTCCTCTTTAAAGAAGCTGCTGTGTTTTCCTCTTGATTTCAGGAAAATCTCAGACTTCCTCACAAGGATTTCTCTTCAGACAGATAGAGTTGATATCACCATGGAGTAAATACAGTGGGACACACTTATAATAAGATCTTTTTAGTGTCCCCGAGACCTGGAGCTGGTCATGTGGGTCACTACTCATGCAATTGCTCCTGCCTGGGTTCCCTGAGACACAGAGTGATAAAAATGTTCCTAATGGATTTGATCTGTACATAGTGCCCTGTAACTAACAAGTTGTCATCAGTGACATCCCTGGAATCATCACAGTGTTTATCCTAAAATTATTTAGATAGACTGGATAAAGAGATGTCTTTGAAAGAGGAAACCCACTGTTAGCATCACCATAGATCTGTGGAAACTCAGCAGAAGAAATTAAAAAAGAATAACAAAAGATTAATCCCTATAAAATGCATTTTATATTCAGATTATTTTAGATTTGAAGATAACCAATTAAATTATCTTTCAAACAGTGAAAACTGCGTTCAATAACAGCTGAGCTGCCATCAGCAATCTAACTGCTTTTCGGCTACATTTGACCCAGTATTAAGAATTTGCATTGTTATGCATTTAAAACATTCATACCTAAATTACAACTGACCTAGTTCCTTGCGTTCTTCCTGGAAATGTGCCTTTGTCTAGCAGTGATCCTCAAATTCATTAGCAACTGTTTTTAAGAATGTGCACACCTGAGCTCCAGGAAGCACAGGACTCTGAATCAACAGCTAGGGAGCCTGTGTGGGACCAATATCTTTTCTAACAGGCAAAGAAAACTCTCTCCTCATAGGCCCCAAAGAAGGCCACAAATCCCACAGGTTGGAATGCTCAAATTCTTAGAGTTTAATCTGGTAGGAATGCCAAATCTGTGGGATCTGTGGAGCCTAGGCACCAGGACTAATTCAGGCCAGCAGTGATGAAGGCATGTCTAATCTGGGTACACTTGGGGATGGAATGAGATAGTTGATAAGAGCTATGTAAGAAAGAAAATGTATTTGAAAGTGACATCAAGGTTCAAGCTTGGGTCACTTGGGAATGGGCGGGCGGGAGAAAGCCACACTTCTAAGTATCTGCTGGTTCCAAGCAGATCCTTTCATCTTTACAATCTCATTCTTGAGAGAAGCCTAAAAACCTCAGATTGCCACACCTTCTTCCCTTGCAGTGTGTGGATGTATCCCCCTGTCTAGGGTATCTCTTGTCTGTACGGTTAAGAACAAGCAACTCTTCTCTCCATTAAACCGAGTTTCAGGGGAGACTGGGGCCTTGTCTCACTATTTCTTTACTTTGTTGCCCACAAAGGTAGTTCTGAAGTTCAGTTTGCGTCCCCTTTTCTCCCTTTGGTCCCTGAAGCTTGTGGGGAAAGTCGATCAAGTTTCATCTCTGAGATGAGGTCACCAAGATGAAGGAACCTAGAAAAGTGTATCCATGGTTGCTCAGGAAATAAAAAATGGGTCCTAAGCACTGGATGCTAAGCACAGTAGGCTTAGCAAGGGGCTTTGGAGAAAACTGCTGGGACCACAGAGCTGAACATCCTTCCGGGAGAGCTGGGACCATGTTGAAAATTCAGTTGTTTTCCTTTGATGTCTCCAGTGTCATTGAGAATACAGCTGGGGCAAAGCCAGCTCAACTTTTCTCTCTTCCTAGTTTCCTGAGCCAGAGCTTCCGTATCCTCTCTCTGTTCCTGGACTCTAACCTGTAGTCCATACTTATCCCCACCTGTTATACTTTATCGCTCTTGTAGAACTGTGTCTTCACCTCCCAGGCCAGTTGTCGCCTTCAGGACCTGGACTGGACTGTTTTGTTTCTCTGTACCTTTTCATCCACTATCTGTCTGTTCACATTCTTGTCTGTTAAATCACAGTAGAGTCCTCTCTCCTTTCTAATGAAAATGGTTGGCACTGGGGGTGATACTTTGGGGACTGATCTTAGGGCTGGAACTGGTTAGTTTACGTTAAAGGAAAGAGGAGGAAGAAAAGCCCCTTTGCCCTGAGAGTTCTTTCCCCGCCTGCCTTATGGCTTGGGCTCAGTCCAAGGCTCAAATTCCTTCAGACATGGGAATATGGTTGCTAGTATATTACAGAAAAACTGTTCTACAAACTGTTCTAAATATCTTTGAATGCAGACATCTTCGACGCTCAGCTAAGGTCTGGGATAGCCAAGGGCAGTCTTCAAGTTATTTTCCTTGCCTCCTCCATGAAGAGAAACAGCATCTTCTGGCCCTGAAAGAATCACACCTGGAGAAAGCTGAGATCTGCAACCCTGGCAGCCAGCTTCTCAGAGTCAGCAAGGCTTGTTTATAAAGGAGGCTGTCTCTCAATTCCTGGACCCATCATTCTTGGAACTTACCTTTTCCTCCCCATGTTTGTGTGTGAGTGCATGCGTGCACGCGCGCGTGTGTGTTTCACTGTTTAAGATTATTTTATGTGTTTGAGTGTTTGCCTCCCTATATATATGTTCACTACCCCTGTCTTTGGTACCCACAGTCACCAGAGGAGGATGCTGGATCCTCTAGAACTGGAGTTACAGATGGTTGTGAGTCACAGCAGGGGATCGAGGAACTGCACTCTTCAAGTGCAGCAAGTGCTTTTAACCTTTGAGCCATCTCTTCATTCACTATGTGCATTAAACCCTGAGTACAGCACTCCTCAGACCTACTCGGAAGACTGTATTTTAGACAAATTCCTCCTTACCACAGCCACTAAATGTTACAGTGTTGTGCAGAGACACTACAATTCTAGACTCTCCCTAGGGAACCTCTCGTTTACTGTACTGGATGTTATTGGGAACCAGGGCACCCGGTGTGGGTCGTGTGGGTCAGAACTCTGTCCTTTGTCTTTCCTATTTGTTTTAGACTTGCCTCTTCTCCTGCTTCCATCTGAGTACCCCATGAGAGCTATGGGATATTGATTTTCCATTTCCTTTACCTCATCTTCTCCTCTGTGTCCCCAGGGCAGCCTTCCTGCTCTGATTTCTCAGCCCACAGAGTGCTATCAGTTATGCAGGGAAGCTGTGAGTTATACCACTTCTCTGGCTCCTTGGACCTCTCTATTCTATGTGTATGCCACTCAGACACAGAGACACACACATACACATATGCACACACAGAGACGCACAATGATAGGCACACATGATCTCATAGAAACAGAGACATATATGATGTATTTGCAATATACACACACACAGAGATTTAATCTACTACTCTACAGTGAGATTCAACTGTTTTCCGACTATTAATCTGGGAGAGAAATTTTAGCAGGCATGAATTAACATGTATTTGTTGTGCAATAATATTCATATTTGTGACTGATTTTTAGAAGAATATTTAGAGAGTGTATGTGTGATTTTTCAGGATATTTAGAGAGAGTGTATGTGCATGCATCCATGCTTCTGTGTGTGTGTGTGTGTATGTGTGTGTATGTATATACCATGTACATGTGTGGTACCTGAAGAGGTCAGAAAAAGGTATTAGAGCCCCTGAAACTGGAGTTACAGAAGATTATTGGCTGCAACATGCTGGGAATCGAACCCAGGTCCTCTGCAAGAACAGCCAATGCTCTTAACCACTGAGCCACAGCTCCATCCCCTTAACTCAGATTTTTGTATGTTCAAAGCAAGCCCTTTACTGATGCAATTTGTTTTGGAATTTGGAATAAGGAGCTTCCTGCACCTTCTCAGGGAATGAGATTTTGCTTCTGCCTCTGAAGCACAAATGTCTCTATAATGCCCTCTCCAGTCCATTCCCTTTGCCGTCTGGCAATCCCTTGTGGTTAGGAAGAGCCAAACGTGTAATACTAATCTCTCCAGATTTCATGTCTAAGAGAACAGGTATGTTGAGCAGAATGTGCTTCACTGCTAAGAAGGCAACTCTGTTTATCTTAAATTTAAATTAAAATGTGCTCCATATGATAGTTCCACAGACATGGGTGCAGACAACTTTTTTCTGTGATGACTCTCCATCCAGAACTATAAAAGCATGAAGGTAACCTGCTATGCACGGAGTCTTCTTAGCAGAAACCCAGCAAGAGTGTAGCACAGTCAGACTCAAGTCCTGAGTAGAAGCCCTCAGTGGCTGTCTCCGAGAAGGGGGTCTCACTTGCCATGTAGTCAAGCATGATCTTGAATTTGTGAGCTTCCTAACCTCTACCTCCTGCATTAGGATGATAGGCATGCTCCACCGTACCCAACTTTAAGTTGTGCTGAAGATTGAACCCGGTGCTTGGCATGTGATAGGCAAGTACTCTATCCACTGGACCATATCCCAAGGCCGTATCCACTGTCTGTTAAGAGAGTGGTTTGATTTCATAAACAGTACCACTAACTATTATCACCTATTAGTCCCATGAACTAGTCCTTAGCCAGAATGGAATAAAGTAGCTTTTACTGCAATATGGACTTCTGAATCTAACTTGGAAAGAAGGATGAAAAGCAGATAGACATGGGACTGATACCCTCATCTCTTCTGGTTTCTGTCTAGGGCAGGATGATTGTTAACTCTGTGCCTGTCCCTCTTGCACACAAAGGCCAGCAGGGCAAGCTTAAAACTCTTTTCTTGCTCCACAGTGGCTTCACTTCTGGATAAGGGAGTGACCTGTCTACACTAATGGACAGCCAGGTTGACCACTTAAAAGTATCTCCTGCCTTTCTGACCTCCTCTAAATCAGCTTTCGCATTGTGGATGTCTCTAGGAGAAATCATAATCTGCAGCAGTGCCTTCAGACTGTACAGTCTTGTATGCTTGGGAAATTTTGTACCTGGGATATGTCTGCTTGCTGTGCACTGCATTGAGTGACAGGTACAAGCTGGCAGTTCTGTGACAGCAATCTTGGGCTGCTATGTGGGTGATTAGTGATCAGGGTGCTATGTTAGGATGCATCAGGATGCCTGCGTGACAACATCTGAGCTATAAAAAGGAGAATGGTTTAAAACATGTTTTGGGTCTATAGATCCCATTTTCACATTGTTATTTCATGAGGGAGTCAGGAAGGGAAGGGATTTAAAGGAAACATTAGGGAAACTTCTGTCTCATGTTTAAAGGTGAAGACTGACTCCATTAGCAAAGTCTAATTTGCTAATATCAGTATCTAACCTTCCTTAATTTATCTCTAATTGATGGTAGCTCATCTTTAATTTGGATGTGACACCCCCTTCTGGCTTTTCTGGACACCCTTAGACACGTGTGTACACATACAAATAATAAATTTATAGAAAGGAACCTCTCACTTGTTGATAACCCATGTGGAACAACAGACAGTGTCTTCTCTGTCCTGACAGAGGCCCCAGTCACAACAAGCACAATGCCTCGCAAGCATCCATACCCCTGTGCTGTTAATCTTTACAATAGTAAAATCCTCTGTTTTCACAATGAAATAATTTTTCTGAATCAGTAAGAATTTGTGTCTTTATAAAGCTATAAACCAGTAGTAGACATTTCATGTAATATAGAGAAAGATATCTTTAGTTTGGTTGGTTTTTGCAGCATAGCCTGGCTTTGAACGCAGTGGTAACATTGCATCTCTGCCTCCCAAGTGCTAGAATTACAGGCATCAGCCACCACCACACCTAGCTTGAGAAATATCCATTTTTTCTAACACAACACATAGCCAGTTATTTTGGCGATATTATCTAAAGGTGAGTAATTTTCTTCTTCAAGAAGCTTGTTCATGCAAATCTTCACATCCTGCCAGCCAGATCGGCTCCGCTGCACATTAGACCATTTAGAAAGTACATGAAAACCTTTAACACTCTTGGGTCACGTGCTCTTAAGTTCGTTTCCTGATACCAAGCTTCAAATTTTAGCCTAAAGCTGTAGGGAGGGAGCAGCTTTGGTCACATCAGTCCCATGATGAGCATTTTGAGTTTAGGACAAAAAGACAAAGAAAGACCAGTAGAGATAAGACACTTCTCAGATATAACAGCACACTGACATTCCAGGAACACGTTTCTGAAAGACAGACAGCAAATGAGGTTATAACTCTGCTGTGTCTGCTCTTCATTTAAGGCACAACTCAATCCGAAGACAACTCAACCTGTCGAACCCGGACTTTAATATCCAGCAGCTTCAGAGGCAAGAGCAGTTGACTGGGATTGGTAGAATTAAACCAGAATTATATAAGCAGAGGTCACTGGACAATGACGACGGGAGGAGGAGTCACAGCAAAGCTTGTGGGAAACTGAACTTCATTTTAAAATATGACTGCGACTTGGAACAGCTTATCGTGAAGATACACAAAGCCGTCAATCTGCCTGCCAAGGACTTCTCTGGGACTTCAGATCCTTATGTCAAGATCTACTTGCTTCCTGATCGGAAAACAAAACACCAGACTAAAGTTCACAGGAAGACCCTGAACCCTGTATTTGATGAGGTGTTTTTATTTCCTGTTCCCTACAATGACCTTGAAGCACGGAAGCTTCACTTCTCTGTGTATGACTTTGACAGGTTCTCTCGCCATGACTTGATTGGTCAAGTGGTGGTGGACCACTTCTTCGACTTGGCTGATTTCCCCAGGGAGTGCATCCTTTGGAAGGATATCGAGTATGTCACTAACGTGAGTCTAGTATTCCTTCGTTTGGGGTGGAGGGATTGCTTCTTAGTTTTCAGGGAAACAGACTGCTTACATATTTCTCTAGACGCTCGTTGTGTGTCTGGAGCCATAGGTTTTTAAACAACATTGAGATTTTGATATATACAAGAATAATTTGCAAAAACCCGTGAAGGAATCACTTTTCCTGCTCTCTGTCAGTTCTCACATGTTCTTGAGAGCTCTCTCAGGTTATACTAACTGGGTCCTGGCATCTTGTACACTGTATTGTACAGCTGACAGTCCATCGCCTGATTGGCAGCACCAAGTCCATGCCTTGGTTCTCCTACTGGTTTGGCAGTGCTTCCAAGATCAGATCCTCAATTTTAATCCTGAGCCTGGGAATGCTTGAGAAGACTGAGCATTGTAATTTCAAACATAAAACTCATTAATTAAAATGATAAGAAAGCCAGTCTGAAAAGATAGCTAAACTGTTGCACAGATGGTCAGGTTTCATGTCAGACTTAGGAGAGGAGGCAGAGAGTCTATGTAGCCATGTTTACATTTTGATGGCGCCCCACGGGATGCTTTTACTCCATTTGCATCCTTGTCACTCCGTGCTGAGCCTTCCTGAAGCTCCAGGCTGAGCAAAACTGGACTTTCTCAGGGAACTGATGCTTTCAAGATACCTGATCAGTTTCCCTGAGGCAACTCTTGGTGCCTTTTCTTAAGACCAGAGTTGCCCTCCTCACCTTTGCATCCCTATCTGGTTCAGGCACTGATTCAACTTGGATTGAGCCTTGGGGGAATGAAAGACTCACTCTGCTAAAGAAGAGGACCCCCCAGGTCTTTACCCCAGGACCAAATACCCGCACTGTACTCTTCAGGCCTCAGATATATTTATGATCTGGAGCCTTCCTCAGACTTTAAAAATACCCTCCACATGCCTTAAAGTACCAGTGCCAAGTTTGCCATGCTATCTATGTAAGGAAAGTGTGGCCAAGGTCATGGTGGCTCCATCTTCCCGTCTGGAAGAAGGAGAAGGTGTAGAGAATAATTTGGGATATCGTGCAAGGAATGGACCTCTTCACCTTGACAAAGTATACCATTTGTAAACTCAAAATTGCAAGCTGGGGAGAGCAAGGATTATCTTCAAATCCCAGATGACAATATCAGAAGGCAACTGAGGAGGCTTAAACAAATGAAATAGAAATGGTGTTCATCATAGGGAAGATTTATTGTTTCCAGAATAGCACCTCCTGGGCCATTTAACAAATCTCTGTGGGTAGAGAAGCCAATGATAATAATGAGCCCTGATGGAAGTCTGGATCTCGGGTTTGAGTAGGGAGACCTGTTCACGCCATCCACACAGACTCTGTAAGATTCTGGCATAGTCATCAACTAGCCAGAGGAGTTCTGGGAAGCTCAGTGGGATCTGGATGTTCCCATCTAGGTGTTTTGCAAAGAGAGCATCAGCCTGTGCACAGAGGCTGATCACAGTCCAGGTGAAGCAGGTCCCTGGTGGAAACATATCCTCACTCCTGTGGGACAGGAGTAGGGTGTCAGGCTGCGGAGATCTTCTAGCTATGAGATTAATACCATTGTAGCCCTCTTCCAGAACTAAAAGTTTCTAGAGCATTGTTGGAAAATTCTGGAAGGCAAAAGAGTTAAGAAGAATGTGTGGCTCATCATGAAATATTTACCCAGGCTTTAGGATGTCCATGGGAGAGGGGAGGTGCTGTGAGTAGAATTACAGACTCTTTCATAATCTGCCTCATATTGTTTAATGTGACTATGTCCAGAAACTGAGAACAGAGATTCTTTTTTTATTTTTTTTATTGATTTTATTGAGTTAGTTACTTTTCTCTGCTTCCCTCCTTTCCTTTTCCCTCCCCTCCCTTTAGCCCTCTCCCATTGTCCTCATGACAATTTACTCAGGAGATCTTGCCTTTTTCTACTTCCCATGTAGATTAGATCCATGTATGTCTCTTTCAGGGTCCTCATTATTGTCTAGGTTCTCTGGGATTGTGAGTTTGTAGGCTGATTTTCTTTGTTTTATGTCTAAAAACCACTTATGTGTGAGTACATATGGTATTTGTCTTTCTGGATGTGGGTTACCTCACTCATTATGATGTTTTCTAGATCCATCCATTTGCCTGCAAATTTCAAGATGTCATTATTTTTTTCTGCTGTGTAGTACTCCATTGTGTAAATGTACCACATTTTGTTTATCCATTCTTTGGTTGAGGAGCATTTAGGTTGTTTCCAAGCTCTGGCTATGACAAACAATGCTGCTATGAACACATATGAACACATGTCCTTGTAGCATGATTGAACATCTTTTGGGTATATACCCAAAAATGGTATTGCTGGGTCTTCAGGAAAGTTAGTTTCCTCATTTTCTGAGAAATCACCATATTGATATCCAAAGGGGCTGTACCCATTTTCACTCCCATTAGCAATACAGGTTCACTAAGACTTTGCTTTAGTAATGCAGAAGCATGAAATGCCATGTGTATAATATATGCCAGCAGAACAATGAGAAAATAGTTAAATAAGCAGGCATGAAACCACCAGCATGAAGAAGAGCCCATACCGTACTTTTACCCTTGGTGTTCTGTTCCCATAGTGCCTTCCACTACCCTGAATTTTACTTACATTGTGACGTGTGTGTGTGTGTGTTGAAAGTTCCCACTTTTCATAGCTCTTCTTAGACTTACCATTTTTTACGCTCAACATTAATTATAACATTTAACAACAGAGAAGTATGCAGTGGATGTGGTTTCATAGTATACAGCATTTTGTTATTTTAACTTATGACAAATAAATATTCTTTTTGGAAGGATTTTATCGATTGATTTTTATTTTATGGGTAACTATTTTGGCTGCACATATGTCTGTGCCTGGTACCTAGGAAGGCCAGAAGGGTGTCAGAACTGAAGGTACAAGCAGTTGAGTGTCACTATGTGGATCCTGGAAACTGAGCCTGGGGCCTCTGCAAGAGCAGTAAATGTCCTTAACTGTGGAGACACGGTTCCAGCCCCTTAGCATTCTTACATTGATGACATTCAGGTTATTAATTGCTTATGATTCAGAATAGAATAACAGAATGGTTTTATGTTTGTCTAACGGTTCACATGTACCACAGTTTTTTAGAGTGTATTCCCTGTTGAAGTTAAGATACAGGTGTTCAACATTTCCAAGTACTTACAAGGCCATTTCCACGGAGGCTCCTCAAATGGATGCCCCTCCTGGTGAGATGTCACCATTCCCAGTGCTCCACTTTCTCACCAACTCTTGCTCTCCTCCTGCTGGTTAGGGTGTATGTGTGTCCATGTGAAGTGGCGTATGACTGCTTTCTTCTTGGCTGCAAGGTTGACCATATTTTTATGTGTTTGTCTTCCTTGTGAGATGCTTTTTTTGTTTTTGTTTTTGTTTTTCGAGACAGGGTTTCTCTGTGGTTTTGGAGCCTGTCCTGGAACTAGCTCTTGTAGACCAGGCTGGTCTCGAACTCACAGAGATCCGCCTGCCTCTGCCTCCCGAGTGCTGGGATTAAAGGCGTGCGCCACCACCGCCCAGCTGAGATGCTTATTTTGCACACTCTTCTGCTGTTTTCTCTTCCATGACAATCTAAGTTCTTTGTATAGTCTGGATGCAAGCCTATGTTACTATATGTTCTGTACCCCCTGTCAGTTTATGGGAGTATGTATACTTACTCTGTGGTGACTTATTGTGATTTTTATTTGTGTGTGGAGGGTTGAATAAGTATTTCCATTTGCCAACTGCGGAGGTCAAAGGACAACTTTGAGGAGCTGGTTCTTGCTTTATATCTACTAGGAAAAGCAAGGTCTCTTTGGCTTTGTGCCTGAGCTTCATACTCTACATCTCTAGGTTTGCCTGCCTTTGAGCCTGTCTCCCATCTCACTGTAGAAGTGTTGAGACTGCATACACCTTCAAACTGCACGTGCTGCCAATTAGTCTTACTCCATAATGCACCTTCTTTTAGTTCAGTTTCCACTGATTCTTGATTTTTTGCATAATTTTTAGAGCCGTATTGTCAAACAAAAAAAATCTTTTTTTAGTATCTAAAACCATCAGTATAAGAACCAGATCAAAGGAAAATATAGTTTTGTTTTTAAAGTGAGATTTTCTCTCTTTCATTTTCAGCTTGTTTTAGCCATATGCTGATACAGTTCTGTAGTCTTCCCAGGGACTCTGGATCTTCAATTAAGCTGAAAGTATTTCTACAAAGCATTTGTTCAGCCCTGTCATGGCATTGCCTGTTATGTTCTAGAGGCGTTGGGTAAAGCATTTGCCTAGTATGAGCAAAGGTTTGTTCTTATCTAATTTCAGAGTATGTGAAATCCATGGGGCAGTTTACTGATGTGGATGTCCTTTTGTATATGTGTTGCTTTTATTGGTTGATAAATAAAGCTGTTTTAGCCGATGGCTTAGCAGAGTAAAGCCAGGCAGGAAGAAGAGAGAGAGAGAGAGAGAGAGAGAGAGAGAGAGAGAGAGAGAGAGAGAGAGAGAGAGAGTGGAATCAGGGAGACACCATGTAACTGTCGAAAGAGAAAGAAGCTGGATCCTTACCCATAAGGCACAGCCTCATACTGCTACATAGATTAATAGAAATGGATTAATTCAAGATGCAAGAGCTAGCTAAAAATATGCCTGAGTAATTGGCCAAACAGTATTGTAATTAATATAGTTTCTGTGTGATTATTCAGGTCTGAGCAGTTGGGAAACAAAGAACAGTCTCCGCCTACAGCTTACGGAAGTACACATCTCTGTATTGACAGTGTTCTTTCCATTTATGTCGTCTTAAGTTGACGCCTACCCTCAGGCTTTGTGGTTTTCCTACATCAAGTTTTGGCTAGACTCCTGTTGGATTTGTTGTTAGCTATGCCTTTTTGTTACCTTAAGTGGTAACTTCTAAAATAGCATTTTCTGACTACTATAGATATATAAGTGAAATTTTGTATGCTTCTCTTGTAAAATTCTTAATTCTTATAGGTGCTACTGAATTTTCTCCATAAATAATCACTTACATATGAATCATGATGGCTTTCCTGCTTCTTGATCTATCCTATTTATGTCTTATACTACTATTGTTGGTTTTGTTGTCATTTGTTAATGTACAAACAATGTAGAGTATGAACTAGTAAATATGGGAGCAGACACCTTTGACTTCTTGCATATTTTAGACAGAATGTCTTTACATTCCTAGAGAGTATGGTTTTTCCTAGAGGAATTCTGTGGTTACCTTCATCATATTCAGGATGCATTCCTCTGCCAAGGATGACATCTCACACGGTCAATTCCAGCATGCAAGAAACCGAATTACAAATCTGAAGCCACCATGAGCTGCATAGGAAAACCCTGTCTTAAATAAAAAGTCTCTTATTGTTCCTAGTGGACTGAGTTACATCAGAAAGCATGCCCCTCTCTCAAATGCTGGAATTTTGAGAGACCCTTTAATCTACCTTAATTTTCTAATTTTCACTATTCCCGTAGTCCTCCATTCATCCAAACTTGCTCTGACATGTTGTCTTTTTCTGTATGCTGCAGAGTGCAGTTGCTGATATGTTCTACACTGTTGCATGGGAACGGTTCATAAAGTTCTCCTCATGTGCTATTCTTGTTTGCTCTGAGAGCAAGGTCATTTTTACTTCATCACCTTAGTTGGAGGAGTATTTTGGACCTTCCAGTCATTCCTGCTTGGTGCTTCCGGAGGCCTTGAAGTTTTTATTTCTCTCTCCACACTGGAGAGACTCCCTTGCTGTCTGTCATCTCCTGAGGATCAGACCACAAAGAAGTGAGGAGAGTGAAACTGCGAGGTCTGTTTCTTGGAATGTCCTTAGACTAGCCATAACCTTCTTTCTAACCTGCTTCTCCCAAATGTGTCTTCGTTTTAAGATTAGTTTTTGAAGGTTACTTTTCAGGAAATAAATATTTAGGAGAATAAAACTCTGTTCCTTTGATTTGGGCAACATGAAGCTATCATTCCATGGTTTCCTAACTTCCTTTTTAAAGTCAATATTTAGTGTGCAATTTTACTTCGTATGTCAATTTTCCTTTTTTATTGATCTCTAGATCTTCTTTTCCTCCTTAGTGTTCTATGCTTTATTTATAGCATTGCTAATTAGGCATTTCTTTTTGTATATCCTGGTTGAGTATAGTCCTGAATTGAGCATCTTTTCTCAAATCAGTTCTGGAAAATTTTTAGTCGTTTTTTTTTTTTCATTTTTTAAACATTTTGTATTTGTCTAATTTATTTGATTACCTTCCCCCCTCAATGTACTATCCTTTTCTTTTATACATTCATATACAGACCCATATATAGGTGCTATACATACAGAAATGTATACATGAATGTATTTCACAGTTTCATGCTTATTTCCTTTTATATTTGGTTCCTCATGGCTCCAATTGAGATCTAGGCAGCCCTGGTTCTTTTCCTTGGTATTTCTATTGACTAACAACTCATCAGGTCTTACTGCTTATTTTATTTGTTACTATAAGTTTGTCTGGCTTAAAACTTTACAGAAATTTCAATGTGTGCTTTAAAATACATTCCTTCAACCATGATTTAAGATTGTGCCTCTAAGATGTCAAGATGACCACTTTAAGCTAAATGCTGAGCTTTAGCGTTTTGAGTGGTGGGCAGTTTGTATTATCAGTTGGAAACTGGTTATACCAATGGTTTTCCTTCTTTTTCTAGGTGAATTCCAAGACAGGATATACCCTCACTATCTACTGTTTCAGTCATCTTAAACAATGTGACTCTGGGCTTTAGGAACCAAGCCTTAGGCAGGACTGTCTCACAGTCCTTTGAATCCCAGGAGCTACACACTAGAGCACATTCCACTCCTTCCAACCTCCAGGGCCTACTTATGTCGATGGATTCAAAGTTATTGTTTCTGGTGACTGAAAAATTTTATTTCTTCCTCATTAGCTCTGCTGCACACTGAGAAGGATTTTATAAGCTAGTGTTATTACTTACCTGGAGGCGTTTCTATGAATATTTGCCTTAATGCTGGGAACTGCCATACTGCCTGAAGATTGTTTTTAAAAATGCTTCTTTTTTGCTTATACTAACTGAATATCTATTTATTATATTCATTTTGTCATCTAATAAAACTATACAAATCCTACAATCTAAAATTTTAATTTGTCAGGTGAGCCTTAGAAGGATGCCCCAGTGAGAGATTCAGCCATGGATTTATAACTGGACAGCAGCTGAGTGGGAATTGGGATTCCTTTGCAGCGGTCACTCTGTTTAGTTCACATGATGGGATATGTTGGTTTATCTCTCTGTTCTCTTCGCCTGCTAACTCCTCCAAGCTCTTGTGTCCCATCTTAAGGAAGAACGTTCTAAGTCCTGGATTGGGAAAAGTCTTTCTGTATTTCCTTTCCCTGTCACTCTGTACTTCAAGCATTACATACACTGTTTTCTTCTGGCATATGTTCAGTTGTATTTCTTCCTGGTCAACTATGATGTTAAATGCAGAAGCCAACTTGTTCTTGACTGGTACCCTACCTCCATGATAGTGTCTAAAAATAAGGTCTATAAGTTTGATTTCATGAACTAGGATCTCACTATGTAGACCAGGCTAGCCCAGCACTGGTAATCCCCTGCCTCAGCCTCCTGAGTATGTGATTACAGGTGTGTACCACATGATAACTCAAGTCCATCTTTTATTTTACTAGAATAGTGAATAAAATGAAGTTCCTGTGAAGGCTTCATTTGGTCAGGCTCTAGGGATACTGGACTTGAAGGTGTTATGTAAAGGTAAACCCGTGAACCAATGAATCTCTGTTAAGTTTTTATTCCTTTGGAGAGAGTGTGAGCTTTATAAATATTCACATTAAAATAAAACTTAATCTTCATGCTTTCCTAGATGGAATAAAATTGAAGTTATTGAATATAAAAATGATAGGTTTTGATCTCAGCCGTGGAAATCAGATCAGTAATAATATAATGGACCTTGGTGGAGATTTTTCTTAGTCAAGAGAGAGAGGGCAGATCCTGGCAGGAGGTCAGAATTCAGGGAGCCTGTGTTTGGTGCTCAGCAGAAACAGTGACTGTCAGGCCCATGCCCTTGGCATTTATTACTGGCTCAAAGGCAAACAGGCCTGAGACACATCAGATCCTTCTTGGTGCTCTGCTTAGCTGGTGACTCAGAGGTTTTCTGTGGTCTGCTCACACTCTTCCTAAGAGAGGGTGTCACAGATCTTACCTGGTGACAGAGAAGTTAGGAGAACCCCATTCTGCCAACATGGATAGATTGCATTCAGAAAGGGGCGTATTACAACATAGGTCATTAAGTCATTAATACTTTAAAGACTATATTTTCATTAAATTTTACTTACTAAGCCATTTTCAGCAATTTGTAGTAGTCAGTTTGGGAATTTCCCTATATTTCCCGTGAGCATCAGACCATTTCCAGATCTGAGAGCAATGGGTATGTAGTTCTGCTGAGGCAGGAAAGGATGTCAGGGATGTCTAGCTGTGTGTGTTCTGCATGGCTGAATGCAGGTGAGGTGGGCACTCTCCAATCAGAGCTTACTAGTGGGAATGGACATCATTCCATTTTTCTGCAATACACAGGCAATGATCATACGGTTTTACAACTGTGTCATATCTAAGGTATGCTGGTAGATGGTGTCACCAGGCTGGAAAATGGGACCCAGGGGAGAAAGGATAGCTGATATGTAGCGTTTGCTGATTCATGTGTTGTAGTTAATTCCCAACGAGCCTGATTTCAGGTTGCCAGTGTGACGTCACTGAAGGCAAGGTTGGGGGGAAGATTGGCTTTTCTAGCTGGCTCCAGATGATGACACCAGCTCAGAATATCACCACACGTGGGACTAAACACCCTAAGCACTGCTCGGTTCACTGATGCTAAGGACTGGAAAGCCCTATAGAAAGCTAGTTTGCACTAGGTGCCTGGGAAGCCACGTTCCATCTAAGTGGCTCTCGGGAATCTGGCCATTGCTGGGGTCTACTGAGCTGTGTCTCCGAGAATCCACCGACTGGCACTCTGCATTGTTTGTCTACTCATTATCCATCTCATGCATAATCCCCCTGCTGTTTGGACTGCTTGAGAGAGAGACGTGGCCGGAAGAGCGCGGGATGGAGCACTTGAAACAAAGGGAGCGGGAAGCTCCAGGCCTCTTACAGACAGACCTCAGGAGCTTTCATGATAGCATGATTGCTGAAACATAGCAAAGCATCTGACTTTTCAGACCAGTGGGACTTGACCTGTGGCTGGCCCATGACCCCTAAACCCTTTCAGAGGGGTTGCACATCAGATATTCTGCATATCAGATATTTACATTATGTTTCTTAACAGTGGCAAAATTGCAGTTATGGAGTAGCAACAAAATAATTTTGTGGTTGGGTGGGTCACCACAACATGAGGAACTGTATTAAAGGGTCTCAGCTTTAGCAAAGTTGAGAACCTCTGTTATAGATGGAGTTGTAATGCAGACAGCAGAGTATATCATGCATGCATATGGTTAGTGCAGAACTTCTCTGAATAAAGACAATATTATCAATCTCTTTGCAGCATTCTGTGTGTCCCTTGACTGTCTAAAGCTTTCTTAGAAGTAATCAATATACAGAAGTTTAATTCCGTTGTTTTTTTAAAAAAATAATTTATCATATAACAATAGGGTGCCCAGTTTTTCCTACTTTTGAAATTTATTTGAAAGAAATAACATTCACTATATTATTCTGTAAACTATGTTAACTATGATGTTGTATGAATAATTGATGTTCATGTACATAATAATAGTCTTTTTAACTTAATTGTATTTATTTGTTGTTTTGGGTTTTTGTTTGTTTTTTTTGAGACAGAGTATCTTGGAACATATATTGTCTTAGTCTGACTGTGGAACTGCAATAACATTGAACACCAGATTCAGGCAGATCTCTGAGTTCTAGGCCAGCCTGGTCTACAAGAGCTAGTGCCAGGACTTGTCTCCAAAGCCCCAGTGTGAGGAATGTAGACAAAATGTGCCTAGCTTTATTTTCTTTTTCTTTTTTTTAAATATTTATTTTATTTATTTATTATGTATACAATATTCTGTCTGTGTGTAT